>NC_143012.1:199529246-199621746 GCF_055824585.1 Amblyomma mixtum | reverse complement strand
CACACTTTGCTATACGTCATGGACCTCTTCGCTTGTTTTCAGCAAATGCAAAAACTCACAACTGCACAAAGTTGTACTAATAGAAAGACGAGGAACTCCTCGTGCTATTTGAAACTGAGCCGTCCTTTTGCAATTTCTGCACGTTTTCGAAATCCACCTGGAACGGGCTGGCATGAAGCGCCTGGTACGATGTGAAGTGAAGCATTTCCTATCTCATTATATTTGATGAAGTTTTCGGGGGCCAGAGGCGGTAATTTTATGTAATAAATATGGCAAAGTTACCCAATAATAACGCTACTGTACAAATGCTACAAGCCTTTTTTGCCTCTGGAGGTCGGAGTTTTTTTATCACACCTTCCAAAATTTTAGGAAGTGGACACTTATGAAAGGGTTGAATTGTAGCTACTTTAAATAAGTGTCGTACACCAGTTCCCCTTGGCCCCGCCTGCGACAAGCTCTCCGGCGTGTGCCACCTCGACGCAGTGAAGTAAGAACAGCACAGCGTTCTGCCGCGAATGGGCTAAAAGTCGTGTGCCTGTAGTTGGGTCACGCCAACTATGCTCCCCGCGATACGATTGCAAAAGAAGAGTAATACTTAGAATAAAGTCCAATTTTGCTCTGGTTTGTTTTTATAATGTATTCATGTTGCCACAAACGCTATGTAGAGCGCCAAAATCGCTGTGTTTCGTTTGGCGTTAACACTGGGTTCACTATAAGCACCATATAGCCGTGCACTGAGGCGCTTTCGTATCTGCTTTATTGGTAACAGGGCGATGAGAACACATAGAAAAATGCGGCTTCTTTGTTCTAGCACTTCATTTCTTCGCGGGTTCAGGGCTGTTTTTTCTGAGCTTGCTGTCTTCGAGTAGCTGGAGCCGTTGCGTGGATTTGCTTCGCCATCTGTCGCGCACTGCAACGAGTAGCTTGCGCATACGGCTGTTGAACCTCTTGTTTGGAAATATAACGAGCCACGTTCGTGGAAAAGTTGTGTGCTCTTCTGGAATGAATTTGCCGGTGAGCGTTTTCACAACCCTTCACAGGTTTCCGGAACACGCACTGAGGATAAGTGGAACTGAAGACCGATCGCCCTGGCTGTCATGCTCGTTGCCTGGCTTTATATCTGAGCCGAAGCAATTGGAAATGTGATAAGGCGCTTCCTCGCAAATACCTTCTGTCTTTTTTATTTCCATTACCTTCTCTGCACAGTCTTTTCTTTGTCACCAGAAGTTGAGATCAGGAACTGTGATCTGTTGAAACGGTCCAAGGTGTACACTTGCTCGATAAAACCGGCCTTGTTCATTTTAGTGCAGCCTGATTTACTATCGCATACTCTTTTCACTCAGAACAGATGCTCTAATGAAGGGTGCGATATTGGGTCCTTCCTATTTTAGCTTTCTCACAAGTGTTTCCATTTTAATGTACTCCACTCATGTAATTGCAAGACGTTTAAATTTTTCGTGTAAAAAATTATCTAATTGCTCAGCCAGGCGAACGAAAAGATACCTTGTGTATTCAAGGTATCTTGAGCTGAAATAAAAAAAAATGGAGAGGACACATAAGCTCCGAATTAGGGGTATGACGCGATATCCTTAATGGCTTATACGAGAAATCGGTAATTCTTGACTTTACATTTACACATGCCCAGGAGTCCTCATGTCACTCCTGGCGCAGTAGTGCAGCGGTCAAGCGATGTGCCGCTGCCCTGCGATGGCAGCGGTGGGGCTTGTGCGGCCGAGGTTACTCTTCCCGAGTGACCTCTCGCGATCGATCAGTCATTTAACTGCAACCTGCCAGAGCGGGCAGTTTGCTCACATTCCAGGGGGCAGGTCACCAGTTGCCACGGTCGGCAAGTTCTGATCACGTAACAAGGTCACGTGACTTGTTTTTAAGGTGCCACGTTCCATCTGCGATGCTTCAAAGGGTCTGCGACGCGGACGCCGGACAGTTCTTTTTTTAAAAAGGGCTACTTACGCTCTCGCATTAAGACGGTATAATTTTCAGTGCCGCTAGCTCCGCATAATAGGAACCTTGAACTGTCCTCCTCCAGCAATGCAATTGAAGGCGCAGCGAAAATTGGCCCTTCGAGATTTACAAGCCGAGCAATGCAGGCTAGAGATGTTCCGTAGAAGCGACTAGTATGTCCACGAATGATCGTGGCCAGGAAGAGGTATTTCGACGTCGTGAAGTATTTCGACTCACGATTGATACCAAGAATATTTATACTGTTTGTTCAATCCCAGAGCCGCTGGCTCTCTGCTTTATTATTCTTTTGGGTACGCGAGAAGTGATCACACTTATCTCGATGATCACAGCCACGCGCAACTGCTTCCGCACTGTCCCTGATCACTATAATTGCTTTTGGTGCATTATCTCTGCGATTCCTTGACAGAAGGAAATTCGCCCCATAGTTGCACCTAGCAGCCACGTTCAGAGCTTTGCCTGTGACATTCCATACGTAAAAATGTTTTACATCGGCCTATGTCGGCCGGTGCGTACGTGCGAGCGCGTGAAATAGGTCCTTGCCTAACAGTGCTTGTTATCATAGACTTATACGGCTCCAACACCTACCTGAATTAGTTCTTTAACACCTTAATTAACAGAAAAACCTCTCAACGAAAGCATAAAATTATGCTCGATACTACTGTACTATTGTAAGTGAGATCAATAGATTGCCTTCCTCAATTAAGGTAATTTGAAGTATACTTTGTCGACGATATCTTTTTTGGTAGGGCAGTCTTACACAATATCACACCATTAGTCCTGGACTAGGGACTCCATGATTCCTGCAATGGGAACACCACCCCTAAGGACTCTCTGGACTTGCAACGAGCAAACAATAAACATTTTTTCTCTCTTGCACAGAGCTCTACAGCTCACCTTCAGTGATAGACAGCAGTGCCATCGTTGGAAACTTTGGTAAAGGCTCACCTAGAATTTACTTTTTCGAACTATTCTCTTGCGTTTTCCTGCCGCTCCCAATTTTCACTATTTTTGCCATCCATGCCAGCAATCATATTCTAAATGTCCACTGTGAAATTTGTTATTGCGAGCAGCGCGCAAAACAGAATGCAGCCTCGGAAGTTTTCGCGCTCTTTTGGAAACGGGCTCTGAAAAGCTCTTAGAAAAAAAAATCTCGCTTGCGGCGAAAAAGCTACAGAGCCAAATGGCTCAGTAGCAGCGCATTACGTTGTAGGCAACGCAGATGGCCAATGGTGGCTGACGTTCATGATTTCCCGGCTAAGATTTAAAGCGCCTAAGAATTAAAAAATTTTAATCAATTAAAACATTTTTAAAGCATGCCTTTTCTAGCGAAATCTCTCGCTGGCTTTTGAACGTCCTCTCCACTAGGACTGTGTGGATTTTTTATAGGTGACAAATTCTCTCTCCTGACAACTCTAAATATTTGAGCATGGTTTTCCTTGTAAGTATTGGCATTTCAAAGCAATCATTTGGCCCTTGGTGACGAATTCTCTAAGGGAAGAATAAAACGCAGATTCCACACCCCATCACCCCCGCCACCTTGGTTTCTTGCTCCCACGCGAAACACCTCAACGACCACACGGAGACAGGAAGCTGCTGTTCTCAGCACTCTGCCCTTCATTCAGCTATACAGTGACCACCCACCTTAAGCGCTGCGTGGGAAAAAGCACATAAGATCGTGCGTCGCACCAAATGCGGAAAGTCTCCATATGAAGTAAAAAGTGGGACGATGATACGAATGACCAGGAGTGCATAATCTAGCATTGCGATAGTCTGTTGATTGTGTAGCATGTAGTGGAACCTAGCGACGTATGCACTCGTGTAGCTTTCTTGTGAAATACCAGGCACTAAGATATTAGCTTTACCTTCCGTCTCTACCGGACGCGCAACTGCGCACTCACGCGCGAGGCTTCTGAACACGAGTCTGGAAAACCCGCGGGGTTCCCTCTGCGATGCAGCCGCGCACGCACAGAGGAGAACCTTGTTTCAAGATGGAAACCTTTCTAGCTCACTTCTTCCGGGCAAGGTGACTCTTTCTGATCTTCGCAGAACTTCCTTTTGTCGTGGCAGGCAAGTCACTAAATTCACCACGCTTATATTATTTCCCTTTGGTCTGATGTCGGAAAATGTGGTGCTAACTTCAGGCATAAGGTGAAGAAATTACCGATAACTTTTGTAGCTATTAGGTTGGTTTGAGAACAGCGCATATGATAAGTGCAATCGAAGACAGGTAAGTGTCTCAAACGCAACATCCAAGTTGTAGACATTAAAATCAGTCTAATACACATGATGTAAAAATCAGAGAAAAACAGCATTGTATTCCTTCACTTAACTTTTCAGAATGTACTGACAAAAGTAACTTAAAACACTGCAACAGACAGCGAGAACTCGTAACTACCCGCACTGCGTGCCTGTAAGTGGATTTTTTTTTTGCAGCCTAAAAATCTTTTTGTGTATTCCTTCATAGGTATATATCCCAGTACGCTCACGAAAACAGTAGCTTGAGAGCATAGCTAGCCTATACCACACAGGAATGTGCTATGCGCAAAGTGAAAATAGAGGCAGTTGAGGCTTTGGTTTGGTTTATTGGGGTTGAGCGCCCCAAAGCGACTCAGGCTATGAGGGACGCCGTAGTGAAGGGCTCCGGAAATTTCGGCCACCTGGGGTTCTTTAACGTGCTCTGACATCGCACTGTACACGGGCCTCTAGAATTTCGCCTCCATCGAAATTTTTGCCGCCGCTGCCGGGATCGAACCCGCATCTTTCGGGTCAGTAGCCGAGCGCCATAACCACTGAGCAACAGTGGCGGGGGCTATTGAGGCATATTTTCATTAAGAATGTAGCGTTAAACAACAACACAACGTTGTTCGTTTACATGTTACTCCCCGCGATATTTTGGAACTTCCCTCCACTTCGAAACTTTGGAAATGACTGCTCTGAACAGATTGCACCACCAAAAATGATGAACATGTCAGAGATACCCGCTCCCTGCGTGCAAAATAACTTGTGAATTGAGAAGAGTGCCCGTTTTCTTACTTGCAGGCGCTTTGGATAATACCTCATCAGATATTTTATGCTCAGCAGGCACTGCTCGCTAATTGGCTTTTACGTTCAAACTGGAAGCCTCATAGATATCTCTAAGTGATTTTATTTTAATAACACATTCTGTTCCGGCTCTTCAGCTGCAGGTGTCAAACGTTGCTGAAATTTTTAGAAACGTGGTTATGGCCATAGCCTAAGTTTTCAATTTTAGTAATATTGTTACGTGACCCAAAGAGAGGATGACGGAAGCACGACCAGTGCACAGCGCACAGGCCGAGAGCACAAGACAGAGAGCACAAGGTACCCAAACCTAGAACACGCGCACTAATGAGGCACTTTATTCATCTCGTCTTCATTCACAGTATCCGATGCACGGTCCGCGGTCGCAAAGAGACCGTCTCGTCGTGCAACAGGGCGAGGTAGGGGGTGGTGAAAGGTAGACTTGGGGCGGGAGAAGTGGACAACATCACGCTGAGCTTCACGAGAGGTGTTTTTCGGGGAGGCCGGAGCGATCTCGTGACTGCGGTTACCCGGCGGAGCACATGGTATGCGTCAGCATGTCGGACACAGAAGTTTTTCATAAAGCCCGACGCGGCGCCATGGGAACCAGAGCAACACGACAGCGCAGGGGAGAAAGAAACCATGCGGGGGGGGGGGGGGGGGGGGGGGGGGGGTCGTAGTAGTTCTGCTGTGAGGCCTGCGAGGCTAGTAGTTGGGATCGCTCCATTTGGTGGGCTTGGCCGTTATATGATGCAATGTTATATGATGTTATGTGATGTTATATGATCCAGTTATATGATGCAATAAGCTCATAGCGGCTTCATGACATAAATATCAAACAAATTGTATGAAATCTCTTTGATGACTATGATTTTGCAGAAATATACGACTTTTGTATGACAATTTCGTATATGATTTGTTCATAATTGTATAATATTTGCATCACAAACTCTATGTGTTTATTGCCTGATACAACTGCATCATATGAGCTCATTGCATATACAATCATATATAGAATTGGGCAAGTTGGTCAGACATGCTAAAGGGAAAAATGGCGCGTCATCAAGTAACGAAGACAGCAGGAGAGAACACACGCGCGCAAGCGCCTAGAGGGAGCATCCTCTTGCGAGCGAACTTAAAACTGTGTTGTGCGTGCTCTCTGGCACAAAGGCAACTAAAGCCATCATGCGCCAAACTCAAGGTATAGGGAAATTGTTTTTGTGCTGAGTTTTGTAGAAATATTTATATAATCGTAGAGGCACTAAAACATTGCTTTGCATTTCCTAGCGATGACTGAGGAAGCAAATTTTCGTGCTGGCTAAATAGTTGGAGCTTTAAAGAACTTCGGGTAGTCTCAGCAGCCATCTTTGGCCGGGTAATGATGTTGAGCCTCCAAATCAATCAAATAAAAAGCTCCGCCTTCTTTACAGACATGAGAAGGTGACAAAGGTGTATCAAGAAATGAAGCAACATAGTGGGCAAAAATTTAAAGTTTCTCGCGAAAACCTGCTTCGCTTAAAAATCTAAACACACAAGACCATTCGACAATTGCTTCCTCACCTTGGAATAACATTTGGCGTAAAGAAATTTGTTCATCATAAAACATAGAAAATTGTTCTTCCTTATTTTTCGGCTTTCATGCATGAGTATGTGATTAAAGTTTGCCTCCTCATTTTTCGCAAACAGGTTTGTTTTCGTTTGTCAATAGCAAGTCCTGTGTAAGGTGTGCCAATAGGTAAACGGCGGAGAATTATTTCCTTAAAACGTTCCTGGTGTTCACATCACTTCCTTTCATCAAAAACTGGATTTGCCAGGTGTAGTTTGTTATGCACTTCGTTGTTACATGCTGACTGCCATTTTTTCCGTATTTAAGATGTGCGAGTTTCATGCAATGCTGAAAGGGCACATAAACTTTTTTATTTCCTTTCCACCAGCTTGAGCCGCGCGTAAGTCTGCACCCTCGTTGCCTTTTATTCCCACATGACTCTGTACCCAGCACAGTTTTATGTTTTGTTCTTGAGCTGTGGCAATTACTACGTCACCAAGTAGAGGGGTGTTCGCATTCCTAGAGTGGAGAACTCTAAGTACACTTAAGGAGTGTCTAAATATTACTGTTTGTGACGTTCTCGTTTAGTATTTTTTCTATAGCCACACATACTGGAAGATGTATGTGAAGATGTGTTTCCTCCGAATTCTGTTTCCTCCGAATTCCCTCGCACCACTGCGCTTCGTACGTAAGTATCCGTTTTTGAACATTGAGTGTGAAATTGAGTAAAACTACTGCTTTTTTCTTTGAGTGCAAAATATTTTTGTATGATAAGTTGTTGTGGACTTTGTTTCAAAACGATAGTGTGTTTCTAACGAGAGGGTGAAATCACAGATTGCAAGCAAATTGTACCGTGGAGCTGAGGTAGAGGGTCTCTTCTTTGTGCCAAGTCAAGTAACGTGTCGATTGTGCCGAGATTCTGGGATATCTCTTCAAACGGCAAAAGCGGTGGTCTGGTAGTCTGAGGTTTGTTTTATGCGAAGCATATTAACGTAGGTTTCGGGCCTTCGCTCGACGCCCGGCGGTGGCCACCATTGACCTTGAAGTGAGATCACATGATGTGACGTTACGTGATGACGTCACACCGGCTGCAGACGGGGCCTCATATCGCGCCGTCGGACGTCGCCCGGCGGAGGCCTCCACGCTTCGGTTCGCGCCGTCGCGCGCGACGCGGCGGCGGCGCCACCATCGCTGCATCACGTGATATGTGACGTCACGCCAGGGATGAAGGGGATGGACGAACGTTTGCAAACGTACGCGGAAATCGCCGTGCACTACAGGTTAGGCAGGCGTCTAATGCCACCACCAGATCCAAACTTAACCAATACAGAGGCCATCGCCTGGCGACGATTACAGGCCGGAAATTTCGTTAACCCTGTCTGGTTATTTCAAACCACGTTAGACGATAAAAAAGGTGACAAATGTAAGACCTGCGGAGCGAGGGGGACCCTCGATCATATAATTTGGCAATGCCCTGGATCCCCGGGTGCTGAGGACAATAATAAGAGTAGAGAAGCCTGGGAGGCCCTTCTGCGAAGCGAGGTCCCCGCCGACCAGAAACGAGCTGTCCGCCTGGCGGCTGAAGCCGCGAAGAGACAATGTATCTTCGCCAGTCTTTATTCGCGGAGGTCCCGTCCCCCGTCCCCTAGGCCTGCGTGCCAGGGACGGGGAGTAGGGGGCCCCCTACATCGGTGGAAATAAAAGTTGTTATCAATCAATCAATCAATCAATCAATCAATCAATCAATCAATCAATCAATCAATCAATCAATCAATCAATCAATCAATCAATCAATCAATCAAGCGGCGCGCGCCCGCCGTCGCGTCAGTCTCTGTGCCCGCAACCGCGCCAGCGTCTTTGCGCCGGGCGTGTATGCGGTCAAGATGCCTCCAAACGCTAAGGACGTTAATAATAACAATACAAAACGAAGGCTGCTTCGCATCCATTGGGCTTAACCTTGATAAGCCTCCAACTTTTTTTAAACAGTGTTCTAGATGGGCACTTCTTAACTTTTGGGTAACAAATATGTTTCGGTAGAGAACAGATTTTTAGGATGTATGAGCATGTGAGCATGCTTCTGTCTGCAAGTCGTCGTTCATTGGCTTCTATATAGAGACTGCTTATGAGTGACGTCCTGCCTGCACCAGTTGAAACACGCGAACTTAAATTGTGTATTGGGTCTAGTCGTTGCAATTAAGACGGCCTTCCTGAATCATATACTATGCAACCAAAACGTAAACGGGAACTTACTACAGAACGATAAATTTGTAGAAGGTTTTAACCACTGCACCTTATTGTAGATGTTAGCTGTATCCAGTCATTTGTACTTGTTAGCTATATCCAACGAGAAGTTGTATGGCACCACACGAGCCACTGTACAACAAGCGGTTGCGCCACGGTCTTGGTATGAATGCGGGAACAACTGGCGCAACATCGAGGTCGGCCAGTAGCGGGTATATATAATAGACGAACGGCATGAATTTGATTGTCTGAAGCGGAGGTGCTCGGCCGTTCGATAAAATCACCCTACTTTTCTGTCATCGCTGCGATTTTTTGTTCCATCTGCGAGTACACATAGACAAGCCGCAGGCTTTCCTCGTAATGGGCATAGTAATGCTTTCGAGTTAAAACATTTCTGGAATGTACAATGTTATGTGAAGGGAAAAACAGCCTTGGTCGCTCGATAAAGGATAAAGAGGAGTTCTAATTGATCGACTGGAGGTTGTGCAAAGACCGCGTTGCATTTTATCTAGCAGACATCGAGTATCTGAGGGACGTGAGGGTGTGCTTACACACCCCTTCGGAATGCCCGGCCATCTAATCATAACTTCTCTCATTTGTTTGCCAAACAAAGGCTGCGCATGAATAAGCGTCTTGTGCAGCTGCCAAGTCAGATAGGAGTCTGCAGTTCCGCGAAGAACCTGAACAATGGACTACCGAAGAAGAAGCGAACTGGGGGCTTCAGGGCAGCTTTGTCAGCAAAGCGATGAATTCATTCACTGTTCAGAGAATTGGGCGCGTAAGTTTTCTGCTAAACATCGCCGGCCGAACTTCGCGGAATGCACTATGTGGTCGGAATGAAAAGACGGAGCGCGTGGCTTTAGCCACAGTCAACTACCCTTAGCGAGCAAACATGAGCACGATGGTTCACTTGAGACCGTTATGTTGCTTGGTGAATTAGCGTCCGTTACTAAAGGTGAATTTAAGTGGGAGATCTGAAGCAAGCTTTCTTGTTGCGCGAAAGCGGAGAGCTTGTTCGAATGGGCTATTTGAATTCCGATCTTGAGGTTTGATTAAGCCGCGATAGATATGCTGCTGCTTCGCGATTTCGAGGAACTGCTCTGCATCGCCGATTGGCATGCATCATTAGTTTCGCTGCGGCTCCGCTGTCTGTACTCGTTCGTAAGCTCACTGATCTCATCATCGCTATTCGTCGCAGCCCAGCTGTTTGCGTTGGCGTCGCGTTTTGAAACACACTGAGAGCCTTCTGTCGCTGGCGATGATGTGGCACAACGGGCTTTCTTGCGCTGCAGCAGACACTCGTGCAAAAGCCGACGAGCTGACAAAACTTCAGGGCGAGCTACTGGTACGGCGGAAGCCAGAAAAAAAATAAAAGCTGTGCCCCAGTATTGCCCATTGTTACCGCTAAAACCGTGGCATGGTCGGGCGCCGATAGTGCGCACACTTCACGGTCGAGTGAACTCAGCAGCAATGCGGCGATATTGGATAACGGCACATACTAGTGCTGTGGTGGCCAGACACCATTACTGTCGAGACGCGAATGCCCGTGACCATGACTTCTTGTTTGGTGGCTCAAATTTTTCTCAGGAACACGAGCTCTTTGAAGTAATAGATAGAAAAGAACGAAAGACTTTGAAATGTTATCAAATGATGATCCTTGACTTCCAATACACTTGCAAGACGCTTGGTGTCCGCGGGTCACAATATTTGCTAGTAGCAGACTCGTCAGATTGCGAATAGCATTATATTACGGCTCTATATCGAGCCTTCGATTGTACAGAAAGTGGACAAGCTCAATCGCGGTAGAAGTCTCCCATCAGTGTACGCAGTAGGTTTGGCTCGCGTCATGCGCAGTGCACAAACCGAAGCCATCCCACCCATTACATTTTGTCTTCATTATGAACAAGACCTTTTCTTAGGAGCCAGGACGTCATTTTTCTATGTTTGCTACCTCACCGTATTATTAAGCATGAAATGCTTTTAGCTCCCGTTGTCGGCAGTGTGGTGACGTCTCGCCGAGAGCCATGATCCGGGCTCTGAAACGAGAACATCCGGGCACCGTACGAGACTTAACGAGATTTAACGAGACTCTCTAAGCCCTCCTACGCGACCGGCATGCAAGCGCCGGTTGGTCTCCAAACGAGTCACAAAAAATAACTGCTGCCAGTGCCTTCTCAATGTTTATCAAGATATCAGTCGAGCTGTGCGTTTGATAATGCACGGAATTATAATTTCCGATTTCTAATAACGCGTGCAAAAAGCACATAAATGCCACGATACACTTCGTTGTCATACGTGATCTCTTAGGGGCTTCGCGCATCGAAGCAAAGCCGCGCAGGCGCACAGGGGCCCGGGGGAGAAGCGCTGCGTTCAAAGGGCAAGGCATCGCGTCGAACGGGTGGTGGCGTTCCTCCCTTCCTTTACGGTGCGGTTCGGGTGTCCACCGAGATGGCAGAGAATTACTGCGCCATTTCCTTTCCTCAAAAAACCTTGCGTTCAAATGGCAAGGCATCGCGCTGAACGGGTGGTGGCGTTCCTCCCTTCCTGTACGGTGCGGTTCGGGTGTCCACCGAAATGACATTAGGCCCGTAAACAGTCCATGCTTACTCTACTCTCGGTTACGGGAAAGGCAGAGATTTTTTTTATAACAATGAGAGCTGCTGAGTACCCCTTTCTGGGATTCGCGTAGGTGCAATAGTAGTTACAGTAATAATAGCAGAAGTAGTAAAAGAAGCTTAAGTAGCAGTAGAAGTATAAGTAGTAGCAGTAGTAGAAGTAGTAGCAGTAGTAATAGTAGTATGAGTAGTAGTATTAGTAGAAGTAGTAGTAGACGTGTAAGTAGTAGTAGTAGTAGTAGTAGTAGTAGTAGTAGTAGTAGTAGTAGTAGTAGTAGTGGTAATAGAACTAGAAATGTAGTAGTAGTAGAAATATAGTTCTAGTAGTAGAACTAGAAGTAGTAGTAGAAGCTGTGCAGCAGCAGCAATGGTGGTTGTCGGCGTAACCAGGGGGTGCTTTCCATGTGAACCATTTTGAGGGTGGTTTACCGTGGAAGCGGGACGGTTACCATGTAACGAGAGTATTTTAGAATGTAGGAATGTGCCACTGGACGGTGATTGCCACAGGAAACACAGGGTCTGCGGTATCGGTGGAAAGATGTGGGAGGGAGTACATCAACATCTGTCGTTTAACCTCGCCTTGTGCATCGGTAACCGTCCTGTCAATATTTTAACTCGATATTGTTAAGGATCCCGCTCTGAAGAAAATCTGGCTTCGGCATTGTGAGCGAAAAACTACTTCAGTAACGCGACCAAAGTCGCGTTCCTTTGTGAAGTCACCTCAGCCTACCCATCATGGCGGCTGGTAACCTCCCCCCCCCCCCCCGGATTGTAAGCAAACTGCACATCATCACATCATCATCATCTGCCTTACTACGCCCACGGCAGGGCAAATGCCTCTCCCATGTTTCCCCAATTACCTCTGTTCTTTGCCAATGGCAGCCACCGTGTCCCCGAGAACTTCTCAATCCCATCGACCCTCCTAACTATCTGGCGCCCCTTGCTACGCTTGTCTTCTCTTAGAATCCACTCCGTTACCCTTAAAGACCAGCGGTTATCTTGCCTTCGCATTACATGCCTTGCCCAAGCCCACTTCTTCCTCTTGGTTTCGACCTGGATGTCGACCAGGACCAATCATTTTTGTTTCCATAGTTCGATGCCTTGTCCTTAACTTAAGCTGAACGCTTTTCCTTAGCCTCCACGTCTCTGCCCCATAGGTGGGTACCGGTAAGCTACAGCTGTTGAGTACTTTTCTCTTGAGGCATATTGCTAAACTGCCATTCGTGATCTGAGAGAACCTGCCAATATGCGCTCCACCCAATTCTTATTCTTCCAGTTATTTCCTGCTCATGATCCGGATCAGCAGCCGCTACCTGCCCTAAGTACACCATGACACTGGCAGTTAAATTAATTATTGATCCCAAGAGGTTACTCAGGGAGAGCAACATGGGTCTCACAAGCCGCACCGGTAGCTCTGTTTCAACAGCCACCTGCAATGGTAGTGGCACGTCGCTTAACCGCTGCCTCAGTGCGCCAGGAGTGGTATGAGCACTCTCCGCGAACTATGAATCTAAAGCAGAGAATGACCACGTTTGAAAAGTTATGGGCGGAGGACCCCAGGCCGCTGAAGGGACCCATTTTAACTCTATCGCGTCGTACCTCTAGGAGCTTAAGTGTCTTCTCCGGTCTTTTTTTTTTCGTCATTTTCTTCGCTTCAAACATTTTTTCGTTAGTATTGTCGTCGAATACGCTAACTGTCATTGTCCCCTACCGTTGCCTGCGTGATCCTCGTGTTAAAAGGATCTGCAAATTGAAAAACAAATAAGGTGTTGAGACTGTCAGCGTGCAGCGCGCGTTGGTGGGCAGACGAATGTTGTTTCTCATTCTTGCATTGCCATGCTAAAGTATTGGATGTGAAACTGGTATGGTACGCATGGTATAACGTCCGAAGACTGCACAAGAAATATCTGAAACATTGCACTCGAGGGCTCCGGAATATATTCAACCAGCTTATATTACTTAATATACACAGACATCGCACACTGTAAAAAAATTTCCATCCTTAAGGGTGTATTTTCGTGTCGATAACCCACACCTTTGTACCTTCTCAGAAGGGTGCAATGTATGCTCGTCGCACCCATAGTAAGGGTGGGATCGTTGCAGTTGCATCCTTTTTTCCGACCATCTAAAAGGGTGCAAAGTATGCTTGTCGCTCCCATAATGAGGATGAGATCGTTTGAGTTGCACCCCTTTTCCGACTGCTTTACACTTCCATAGGTTTTGATTGCTTTAAAAGGCACTGATCAATATTTTTTGCACTCTTGAATGGAAGCTAAACATTTCCTACGAAAAGCTGCCGACGGCCTGTCTAACTTTTCACTAACGTTACTGCATCTCCAACTATAATTAAAATCCCCAGATGTTTTTCTCACGGTGTTTCTAAAAAGAAGCAATAGTATGAAAAGCTGCGTAGTAAGATCGAAGATGTCAGCCAAAGTACGCCCTAGCAGCGTTATCATAGTATAGAGATCTCAAAGGAAAGTTGAAATTATGTTTAAAAAAAAACAGCCAAATCGAGTTGGCTGCTATTGAAAGTTCTAACTTGTCTATGTCTTGCTTTCAGTTGTTTTACTTGGAGTTCACACCCTCAACACATGTACATTTTTTTGTGTGCTCCAAGCGTTGTAGAAGAAAAATTTTAGTATTGGTTGCCGGCTGCTTCTTGAGTGTTTTCTGATTCGTTTGTAATACTTCTTTATTTTTTTGTTCGAAGAATAAGCTGCGCCTGTCTGCCTGTAGATAGATTTAAGTGGTTGTTCTGCATCCCTCTTGACGTACTGATGTTATTTCGTACTGTGTTTGCATCATGGCGCTGTTATTAACCACCTTTAAAAATTCTGTCCAGCAAAAATAAGGTGTGTTATTTGCCGCGCAGCGTGCGCGAAGGAGACGAGGTCATGTCAGGCGTCATGTAGAAGCCTTTCGCCTCGGGTACCTCAGCAGATCTAATCGCAAAAAATGAAAAATTTTATAGCGCCATGTACTGCCATTCTACTGAAATAAAATTCTTACAAAACTGATGATGTCTCTTCTCCGCCTATGCACAGCCAAGGAAAAAAGTTTTCGGGGTGCGGCAGCGCGGGAAAAAATTATTGCGGTTAGGCACAGCAGGTGCATGAGATACATACCAGAATAACGAGACATGCGATCTCCATCTGGTAGAAGATGTCATTTGAATGGCAGGTCTGGAAGAGGGCAGAGTGGGTGAGGGAACAGACGCCGGTTAGTGAAATCCTAGTCGAAATAAAAACGAAGAAATAGGCTTGGGCAGGGCTTGCAAGGCGAAGTCAAGATAACTACTGGTCCTTAAGAGCAACGGAGTGGAATCCAAGCGAAGGCAAGGGTAGCAGAGGGCTGCAGAAACTTTGGTTGGAGGATGAGATTAAGAAATTTGCAGGTATGCTGTAGAGAGACATGGGAAGGGCCTTTGCCCAGGCGTGGGCGTAGTCAGGCTGATGATGATGATGACGGCTATCGAGGCAACGTAGAAATATTTTTTTCTCCATGAATCCATATCCCTCAAAATTTTGTACATGACTGTGCTTGCCAAAGAGGATGCATGGAGATGGGGAAGGGTGAGAGAGGAGCAAATAAAGAAGAGAGGAGAGAGGATGCCAGTTGCCCCACCCCCTCCTCCCCATATCCCGACAGATTGAAAACTGGGCGCATGTGGTGAGACCATGACCAAATTTCTCCTAACTACGTCACGTGTTGCTGGTCGGAGTAGTGGCGGCGTCTGGCGGCGGACGCCAAATTCTTAGAATAGAGAAAGAATGATGCCAGCGTTGTGTGGCACATTTTGGTAACCCTTCCTTTTCCCAGCACGTGGAGTGCATTGCTCAAAAATAAATTATGAACTTTCATGTGCCGCCACCCATATATAGGACAACGAATGCCGATTGCACTTTTTCATGCTAAGAAGAGAAAAGTGGGTCATAAAATTCAGGAAAATACAATTTTGTGCTACTGCATAATATTTCTGTTGTGCCAAATGTCGAAAAAAAGGCCTTTGGCTCAACCTCCTGCTCTTCATGGAGCATTAATTTTGCGCGTAGCTAATACAGCTACTTGTAAGTGCCCAGACGTGCAATGTCGAGGTGGCATTAGTAGCTGCCCCAATGCGCAACATTATTATAGCTTACTAGAAGGGATGTGTGCTCTGTGACCTCTCGCAGGTGCGGCATCTCGCGTCGAATGAAACTCATAGTACACACAGAATCTACTGCGTACAGAAAGTTTCCCGTGCTGTGTGTAGCGACGAATAACGGACATCTGTAGCTCAAGTGCACTTTATCTGAAAACGTTTTCTTTAGAGAAAAGGAGCGCAGATACGATTCGAAAGGCGGACATGCCTATCTTCTGCACACTGATAAACCGAGCTGATTAGAGAGCGGCAGAATGACGACGGGACTGGTTTTCAAATACTAAGCGATCCAACACAGGACACAAAAGGTACAATTGTCGAGTGTTAATATCACAAACCATCCTCCTGCAGAAATTTTTGAAGCGCATTAGAACTAAATCGCGGATTGGAAGCATCAGGGATATCTAATCTTTTACCGCGTACATTCAAAATGAATTTCCTAAAGTGAGAGTACCTGCGGAGCAATACTTTAAAAGGCGGGTTTCTACTCACGAATGTACACGCTGGATTTTAGAGTTAATTTTTTTCGTGTAGGGGGGTCAACACCCAGCGCAATTTTGATATTTCTAGATCCCAAACAGCAAGTTCATTATCTAGTGGCTTGACGGTATACGAAAGTAAAAAAAAACAATTTGATATCAGACAAGTGTTTATGACAAAAACAGGCATCCCCTGTTAAGCGTTCATGGTTAGAACGAGCGAAGCTGCAGCAACGAGCATCGGCTCATCTTAATACGTAAATGTTGTTTTCGCCTCTCCTGATCGGTTCAGCCCTTTCTCACAGAAATAAAGCTTTGCAGCACATGAACATTTCTCAAAGCTTTCAATATGCACTCTGGATGTTGACTGTAGCTAAAATTAGACAAAAATCAGCTTTCACAGGCGACATTATGCGTCGGCGATGCTTCCGATGCAGTACTTCTCTCTGGTGAAGAAAACAGTGAGTAGGGAAGGATGGGGAGGGATAGTTGTAGGGAAAGTTGCAGGGAAGGATGCAACAGCACTTTATTGTCGTAGTCACTTAGAAGCCTGCTTCACTGCCATATATTTTCCTTTCAGGACAGTCCCGGCATGCTCATCAGCACACAGGTGAAGTCTTTTAATCACAGAAAATAAGACCTAAGAGCTGCTTATTTTTCGAAAGGCTACAGCTACGTGTATTGTTAAACCAGTAACTGAGGGTTTTTGGCACAGCGCCAGTACAGCAACAAGTAACAGGTCTGATTTTTCACGTAGTATACGCAGCTTTTTCGTTTACAATAAACGCAGTCTCTCTGAATGCTGGGCGCCTCAACAGGAAATTTACAAAGCACGCAGGCCTTGCCGAAGTCCTCGTCTTGGCGATGGTAGTTGAGGGCTTTCTTCACGCTGCAGCACGCTAAACAACAACAGCCACCTTGACAGCTGGGAGCGAAACAGTGGCGTTGTCGGTGATTTCTTGACATTTTGGCATACTGTAGCTTGAAATAAGTTCGTACCTGGAGCAGAAAAAAAACAAAGCCTTTGTTGCAAGGCATACTAGCCAATAGAACGAACAAGACAGTTAATGGTCATCCAGTGGCACACAGCCCACCACACGACGGCAGCGCCGCCGCCAACATTGGTTCACTGTCGACGCTCGCCTCTTCACCAGAATGCACTGCGCGGGACAGCTCCTCAGGAAGCAAAGGAAAACTTTATTTTACTCTAGTCCTTATTCCTGCGGTTTGGGGGCATCTTCAGAGACGTTTTCTCCTTGATTCTATCCCAGGAGTCTTCTCTGTCGAAGTCGTCTGCCTCTAATCCATGGTCGGTTGGCCTCAGTCCAGGGCTCCGCTGGCCACTGCCGCCCGTTGAGCTCGCTGTACCAGACCTTGTTGGTCTTCACAGCGTTCGTTGGACAGCAGAGTCTCCCATTGCTCCGCACTCGGGTTTTGTATTTTGGGGACCACGTCTATGTTTTGGCAGGTCCATGTGATGTGATAGAGAGTAGGTTTTTCGTCGCACCAGGGAAATTTGTCCGCGTATATCGTAGGGCGCATTTAGTTTAATATGTGTCGGTTTGGGAAAGAGCCTGTTTGTAATTGTCTCCAAGTGACAGCTTCCTCTCTTCTGATAGATTTGTGCGGTGGGGGATATCTCATTCTTCTGCCTCTATAGTTTTGTAGTATGGCCGTGCTGGCGCTACTTTCGTGGGCTCGTCGGATGCTCGGAAAGTAATGTATCCTCGAGCTATCCTGTCGGCCTCTTGGTTCCCTGCCACCCCCGTGTGCCCCGGTACCCACACAATTTTGTGTGGGATCTTGTCGTTTTGTTCTTCCTGGCTTTTAATTCTGTCGCTCGCTGCGAGGAGTATACAGAGCGCGTTACGACCTATCCTGCCATTCATGTAATTTCGGCCGGCTGTTTGAGAGTCCGTGAGTATTGTTAGTGACCGCCCGGTTCTATAGCCCTCCGCCACCACTAGAGCAACGGCTACTTCCTCGGACTCTGCAGCTGTGCAGCCTCAGAAAAAAAAAATTGCTAAGGCTTAGCTAAGGTTAAGCCTGGATATCTCGAAGCGAAAAGCTGGGGCAAGGCGGAGGAGGAGCCGCGCGTGTAGTGAAATACGGTGCTGTCTTAGAAGGTTACTTTAGAGACATGTACTGTGGCGTGCATTCCTCTCGGGTATACACCAAGATATGAGAGACAGGCATTTGCTTTCCTTAAAAGCAATTTTCATTTCATTTCATTTTCCTTAAGGCCCTTACGGCGCGGTTCGGGTGTCCACCAAGATATGAGAGAGGCAGGAGTCGTTTCCTTTTCTTAAAACCAATTCTGTTTTCATTTTCCTTGCCTTGTGGCACGGTTCGGGTGTCCACCGAGATATGAGAGGTTCCTCACCCACTGCTTGTCTTTTCATTATTTTCTTTTTGTGCAGCGTGTTACGTCACTCCTTTCGGGTGTACACCAAGATATGAGAGAGAGGCATTTCCTTTCCTTAAAACCAATTTTCATTTCATTTTCTTTAAGGCCATTACGGCGCGGTTCAAGGTATCCACCGAGACATGAGAGAGACAGGCGTCGTTTCCTTTCCTTAAAACCAATTTTCTTTTCATTTTCCTTCCCTTACGGCGCGGTTCGGGTGTCCACCGTGACGTCACGCCGTTCGCGCATGCGCACCTGTGGCTTTTTATGACGACGGGGCCCACGCTAGCCTCGGGTTTGACTAGCCACGCCCCTTTCAGCACATTATAACCTTAGCAGTATCAAAAACCTCTGCTTCTGAACGCTGGCATCCACGTCTAGCAAGTGGCGCCGTGGTAGCTGATGTACACAACATCCTCTAGCGTTTTAACCATAAAGTGCTTTTTGGTCCCACGCTGCAACAACTCTGTTTAGTCACTAGACGTTAAGAAACTTCCGGAGCCCTCCAATACGGCATCCCTCATAGAATGAGTCGCTTTGGGACGTTAACCCCCTTAATCCATAATTGACCCATCCAATTCTGTTTAACGCCGTCCTGAACCCGCGGTTGTCTTCAGGCCCTAATCAACTGCTTTCAAAGTCAAATTCTTCGCCTTTACCGTAACCAGCAAAATTAATAGTGAGAGAAATGTCACGGCCGCTAGATGCAAAGCGCAAAGCGAGGTGCGCTTTGCATCGAGCGGCCGTGGAAATGTTCTCAAGCGCATCGAGCGGGAGCCCACATCAGCACATCAGCAGATCAGCAGGCAGCCTCTTTCTCGTCTTCTTTGCTTGGTTCCTACGCAAGCATTATAGCTTTGCCAAAACAGAGTCCGGGTAGTTGTTGGTTTTGTACACGTGCGCTAGCATTATTTGCCTTTGTCCAAAAACCTTCATGCTGTCAAGAAATTGCTGACTTACGCACAAATTACCAGAGCCATAACTTGGTTAAGATTTCAATAATGAGCGTCTCGGGAAAAAGGCAGACACACTCGGAAGACGCTGCCTTGTACTTGTACAAAGGCTATATTTAATTTTTTTGCACTTTATACTAAGATAAGTTCTAGCCTCTTTCCTGCACCTCAATGGGTTCAGCCTTCTCGCATTAGGAACGCATATTTCTGGGAGTGACGTTTATTGATAGGCGCCACGCTGGCTTAGTGGTTATGGTGCTGGGCTGCTGGCCCGAAAGACGCGGGTTCGATACCGGCCGCGGCGGTCAAATTTCGATGGAGGCGAAATTCTGGAGGCCCGTGTACTGTGCGAGGTCAGCGCACGTTAAAGAACCCCAGTTGGTCGAAATTTCCGGAGTCCTTCTCTACGGCGTCTCTGATAGGCTGAGTTGCTTCGGGACGTTAAACCCCATAAACCAAGCAACCATTTATTGATTTAATTTCTCAGATTTTGAATTGCTCAGCTGACAGAATTTGCAAGCGCTGTCACGTCGGAAACAAAAATCTTTTGCTTGTTTTCTGCACTGTCCACCGCATTTTGCCCGTATTCTTCCAACTTCACTGCGTCATCGCTGCGGTGTAGGTAAGAAGAAGACGAAAGCAACAGAAGGCAGCCAGGTTATTCCAGGTAAGCTGACAATCAATGTTTATTTCTGACTAGGGCTCAATACAGGGTAGGCAGTGATCGCTCCTTAACGTCCCCTCATTCCGCTGACTCTTTTCTTTCACAATTCAAGATACCTTACGTCCTTAATGTGTTTGTTAGCATATCGTGGAACAGTAGACGCTATGTGTTCGCAGTGTTAATTGGTGCCTTGCCGCCCTGCTATAATTCAGTACATCCCGAATAACTTACTAGTCCTAGTGGGAAACGAGCAATGATGTAGCAGTAAGTGGCAAACAAAAAAATGTTTTCTTCCCCCACGTTGCGACGTTGCGCTCGATTGCGCTCTCGAGACCGATACTGCGCCGTGGTGAAAACCTTTAGCAAGCGAATAAAATATCAAATTAACAAAAATATTGAAATATCCGGGTCTACCTCGGTCCTGGTTTAATTACTGAAGCGTTGAAATTTCAGTAGACGCTTTGCAAACTACGAGCCATTGGCATCCTGCAGCGAGGCTTGCAGTTAAGGTCTTTATATTTTCGCGACATTCATATTGCATTTACGGAAGTATGGAGCGTAAGTGTGCATTTATAAACAAATTTGCGATTCATATGTGCATGTACCATACAAACATTGCTTCTGCCTCGTATTTTATGTGCTTGACGTGGTGTCGTGAAATACTTAAAACCCGATGCACTTGAAAGTAGTAAATGTGATGAACAGTCTATAACTAATTAAGTTTGCTCATCACACTGCTTGTTGCGTTCAGGCACCCGGTACCACAGGCTTTCTGTCTTCGGTTCCTCCTATGTCACTGCATTTCAAGATATTTCTCAAGTTGCCCATTTCCACTGGAGTTTCTAAAGTTTTCAAAACAGGGTGACGCTTTTTTTTGGCTACTGAGTCTCGGGAAGTAATGCTTTATATCCACTGATAGTAAAAAAACACAAAAAAGTGTAAAAAAAAACACTGCAATCTGTAAATATGGCTTCTTCTTTAAAAGAAAAGTCAGGGCTTCTGCTAAAAGCAAAATTAGATTGCGGGGCACAAGCGAGGTTTCACCGGACTGTGATTCGGAGTGCGGCGCTACACTTACGCAGTATTCTGACGGCATAAATATCGCTGTGCAGTGCCTTCTGTTCTTAAGGGGCATGAACGTGGGATGGACAGGCCCCGTTTGTTTTTTCAATCATGGCAGGCATCTGACCCGTAACCTTGACGGCAAAAAAAATGGCTGAGGCTTAGCTTAGGTTAAGCCTAGTCAGATGCGAAGCATATTGTCGCCGAGTTGCATATCGAGCACGCCGCTTGGCTAGACGTTCTTCACGCTCTTCATCAGTCTCTGTAGCATGCCGCAACTTTTGCTTCTCATTCCAACGAGCAGCCCTGTCTCCCGAAGGCATCTCTATCCCGTGTACGCCTAGCAGAGGCAGGCGCACCCCCTTGTATACCGCCGCTCCAGCATCACGTGTTCACTACAGCGCACCTAGCGGCAGAAGCAGGAAACACATTGGTCGCGACGCCTCGCGCGACGGCGCGAGCTGGGCCCCCGTTTCTCATCTGCTGTGACGTCACGCTTCACGTGGTATAACATGGAGGTCACGAAAGGTCAATGGTAACGACACCGCCGCGCTCGAGGAGCTGGGTTGGGCTATTTTAGTATGCTTGGCATAAAAAGAATTCAGATTGCGCTGCCGCGCAGAGCTACCGCGCAGACACTAGCAGTGCTACGGCTTAACACAACGTAAGCCATTGCATCCTGTAAAACGCGTGCTTTAATTCTCGCGTGGAAACACGTGCGAACACTCTTCAGTTCGCCCCGTAGGAGAGTACCAAGACTTCTTTGTGATGGTAAGAATAGCGCGTAATAAGACGGGACAGAGAAGGAACACACGACGACACGACGCTGGTGCCACCGTGTGTTCCTTCTTTGTCCCGTCTTCTTAGGCTCTGTTCTTACCATCGTGAATCACATACGCTCCAAAAAAGCTTCACATCGAGACTTCGTTATCTCAACTGCACAACTGCTCAATCGTGCTATCAGGCGCTCACTTCGTGCCACGTCCGGCGTCGATTGTTTCGTCTGCGCTCGCTCTTTCTCTGCCCTTGCTGCAAGACGATAAGCTTGGATGAAAGAGAAGGTACCGTTTTCACTACGGCTACTGCTTGGCAAGTAGGTGCGCCTGATTACATCATTCAGCATAGTGACCGATAACCCAGCCGGCTGCTCGGCCATGCAGGTGACCGTTGTAGCCTCTCCGAATCAGACAATTGCTCGCAACGAAACTTTTCAGTCGCGTTTTCATTGGCTTGCTATAAAGCAAAAAGAAAAAAAATTCGCATCTCAGAATTCCCTCTTGAACTGATCCCACACACTGAACCTTGTTCCCACTTGTCCTTCCTATTTTGAGCCCTCGCTTGGACTGAATTCCCGGATTGAATGTGCATAGGGATGCGTCTATGAATGATAGTGTGCTTTGTAGATATTCTTGCGCTGGTTTTTCGGTGCGTTGATGGCGTAGAGCGTTACCCGCATGCTTTCAGCCGGTTTCCGGAACTTGCATGCTTCTGAAAGTAGCGAATGCTAGAGTCTGTTGTGATCCTTTCCTTCGGATTGCGGTACAGACCACCATTAGGAAGTCGCCGACTGAATTTTTGGTCTTTTGCCATACACGCAGCCATTTTGGCACAATAGCTGCTAGGAGCTCAAAGACATGTTACATTCATGCTGCTGTTATTTGGAAGAACTGTAATTTGTCGCAGAATTTCGGTATGCGTGGGTTTGTCTATTTTGAGTGTTTCTTCTCGATGGATGTGTCTAAAGTATCCTTGCGGGTAGTAGGCGCAGCCAGCGAATTGACACCACATGCAAGGTTGCACTAGTGAATTTATCGAGGCAGTTGCTCCGTGTCCTTTTGGGCAATGGCTAACAAAGGTGCCGGCAGCGTCACGCAGAAACAGAGCGCGCATTTTGGTTACTCCTGGAGCCAAGGCTGGCTGAAGCAATCGCAGGCGAAAAAATAGATGCGGTGCTAATGACAGCAGCTATTCTTCCGACTTTGCTGCATCAAAGCCGACGAACTACAGCTCGTTCGCTGTCTCTTAGAAGTACAGGCGCGGACAAAAATAAGCGGAGCACACAACTGTCTTCGAATATTTTTCACGCGTCACCTAACTGAAATTTCCAGCAGTGGCACACACATGCTGGTAGAGGAGGTTGGTGGGCTTTCTTGTAGACAACAACGCTTCTTCATTACCAATGGAGACAACGTGCTTACACTTCGAACGCAATAGTGTGCTCCGTTTACTAATGGCCGCGCCTGTACAGTCTACCAATGTGAAAAGTGCAGAAAGGTGTCAGTAAGAAACACTCAATGGATGGGGATATGCATATTGTCGCGTTCTTGTTGTCCAGGTCTCAGCACGAAGGTCCAGAAGCAGATTTTTGCAGTAAATAACCGAAAGATAACAGAGTTCTGAGAAAGGAGGCATACGTAACCAGAGTCATTGTATTAGTAAATACTACCGTTTCATTTAGTGTCAAGCTTTTTGCGGGGCATTCAGAACATGCATTCTGACTAGGAGTGAAAATTACAAGCCTAGCTCTCCTAGGTATTCAGACTACCCACGTGTGTGGCGCATCTGGCAGTGGCAGTGGGGACGTCAATGACTGCGCCTGTTGTTTCGGCACCTTTTCGCCGCTGCTGAATACCAGCAAGAAATGCGAATTCAAGGACCCTTACCTCATGGCTTTAAACTTTATAATTAGGGTGACCTGAAATTCGGCGTTTTATACAGTTATCAGGATAGACCTGCAAAGAGGGCTTGACTCCTTTTTAGACACTTGCACTAGAAAGTGAAGGCCAAAGCAGTTCATGCATTAGAAGTGGTCTGCTTCGCTTGTTTCAGAAAAGCTGGGAATAAGTGGTTTTCGCGCTGCATATCATTTTTGCGGGTACGAGCAGCCAGTAAGACAGCGTTCCCACTTTCTGTGAAGTACCTGCAGCTGAACAGCGTTTTTTAAGCAACGCTTGAATCCAGAAGGGAAGAGTGGTTTCCCACATACGCTTTCCACATAGAGCGCCTAGATTAAAATGCTCAAGCATCCAGAACCCACTACTTAACCACTCTAGAGTGAAGTGCGGCTGTATGCACCCTGTAACATGACCTTCCGGAAGTTCTACGCCTTGAAAGATAGTTTACTCGTGTCTTCTGCACTGTGGGCAGCCGTATTCTCACTATTTTCTGAATGCGCTTTTCGCTTTCGTATTGTTGATGCCGCTGAAGTATAGATCACGATCAGTTCCCGCTCTGGTGAATAAACACCTCAGTTATTTGTCGGTGCATCGTACCGCGCTAGAAAAGGGAGTTCTTGGCCTGCCCATTCCAGCAGGGATGGCCTTACCCCTCACAAAATTTTCTTCACACAGTCTATAGACTGTCAGAGTCTTTTATCAATACAGTCTAAAAACTTTTTATCAAGAATAAAAAAGATTAGACTTGAGAGATTGCAAATACTACGCGCTGTCAATATTACAGCTAGAGACCTAAGGCCATAATGCTTTTAGTAAACGTTTGTATATAGATGGTCCATAGATTATAAATAGGCGCAAAGAAGTACCTTCAAATATGCATAGGAAAATAATGAAAGGTGTATAGGGTGTATAGAAACTCTACAGACCATTTTATCGGTGTATCCGCAACTGCAGAGATCTATTTAAATCCGCATCTTATACTACCTTGAACCGAAACTGTGAACACGCTAGCTATTGCTGTACCCCGCAGAGAGCTGTTCAGCGTGTCGATGTTTTCTCCTGAATATACGTCATACGCAACGCTCACCACAGGAATACATAAAGGCAATATAGTACTCATACGGCAGACTACTTCAGAGTCGAATGGTTTGAGACTGGTGTATTAATGGTATGAATTCTTCGCACGAAGAAGGTTGTAAGACCTTAAATATGTCGACGCGTATAGAACTATTACCACCACAATTGAAAGGTTTAGAGCTAAGAACCTATTCCTTTTTGCTCACACTGTTACTTCGTGGGATACACACTCACTGTTGTTCTATCTGGTTTTTGCAGCTGTGAGACTTGTGACACCTTTTGCTGATCAAAAACTCATTCTGCGGTTTATTTTTATTCTGCGTAACTTGCCCTGGCCGCAACTTCTTATGTTTGCGCTGATTTCAACAGTTTTTCCGTGCGCCCTTTTCTCGCCATTTCAGCCTCCTCCATCTATCCACAATGTTGTGCGGGACGTCTGAGCTGCTTTTGGCGTTCGCCCTGTTCGCGGCATGGCCGGCCGAAGCCCAGCTCCAGGGTTCAGTAGACCTGAGCACCCCATCGGCCGATTCAAACTGCCACAACATCAGCAGTGGCCTGAGCGCCGACGAGAAAGCCGAGCTGCTCCGGGCACACAACAAGCTCCGTAGCCAGGTGGCCATGGGGCAATTGCCGAGGCTCAAGCCGGCTGCTAACATGCTCGCGCTGGTAAGAGATAGAAAGATAGAAGCGGTTTACTTTTTCGTTTAGCTAAGACTTTTAGCTGAGCGGGCGGCTAAGCCGCGCGTAGCGTAGCTGGAATAGATTTCTGTAATTTTTTTTTTTGAAAAAAGAGATTTTCATTCTAGTTGGAGAAATTTTTGAAGAGCCACGCATATTTACGTGAAGTGGACAACACGCATTAAAACTTCTTTCTTTGCTAGTTGGCACATCCTGATTCTAGCGCTGTGTCTAGTGTTTGATCTCTCGTTCTGTGGTCGCATGTGTTAGCGCTGTTATTTTTTCTGGACGACAAACAGTAAGAACAAGAAAGAGCGGATCTAGTCCCTCGTCACAAAAACTTTCTCCGGGCCTTATGAAATTCGTTTTAGTACATAGTTACCCAAGAAGCCGTGAGGTTGAAATTGAAGCAATATCGTACTCTTCTGTACTTCGTGATGTGAGTATGCAATTTATAACACGCATAAACTGCCTGGCTTCAAAACGTACGACAAAGTCAACCTACCGAAGCCATTTTCACAGCTCGTTTTGTACACAAAGTTCGTATGTGGTTAAATAACTTTTTATAGCTCTGTTTAGCTAGTCACCATATGCAAAATTCGTATGTAGTTAAATAATTTTTTATAGCGTCGTTTAGCTAGTCATCATGAAAATCACTAGAAATAATACACGCCCCCTGCCTCCGTGTTTCCCAATCGCGACTACTGATTCTGGGACCAACCACTATCAAACAGAGAGTGCCGTGTGCATTAAGAACAGTTTTTATGGGTCAAAGTAACACTCTGCACGGTGCACAAAGCCGGCAAGATTCATTGGCGTCTGCAGAGTATTCACCACCTGAGGCTTATCAATGCCTACAGGAACGCACAAGGTAATTTCTGCATTTCGCCTCCATGCAAACCGATCTCCATCGCAGCTGCGATTACTCCGCTGAGCTCGTCTTCTGGATCCAAGCCCCAAAGCCACTCAGCTGCAGGGAGGCCGCCAGATGGCATGCCGTTTACGTGCTCTTTCAGGCCAAACGTACGCTGGTCATAGCTGCAGTGTAAATACGTTTTATAGCTCGTTGTTTGAGGACGTCATCCTGTCTATTCTTATAGCTCAAACGCAGTGTTAACTGCGTCACCGATCAAAAAGTAGTTCAGCATCAAATTGAAGTTAAGTTAAAGAGTGAATTGGTCCCTTTGAGGGAAGTTTTACATAGAAACTTTCAGGGTTGCTTGGGGAATTAGGCTCTCATTGTGGGGGCGCAGCATCGTTTCGTGGTGACATCGTGCTAAGGCATGTAGGAGCTACATACGATCACAAATTAAACATTACATGTTGCCTTGCTCACATGAGAGAAAAACAGATCGGCATTACAATCACTACCGAAGCGAAAACCTTAATATCTGCTCTCTAAGTATTGCGGAAGATATATCCAATCTCCGCTAGTTCAATCTTGATGTTCATAATCTGCACCTGATCTGAGATAGATCGCTGTTAAGCAATTTGCACACTTCAAAGCCTCTAATCCGTGCAAAACTGATCCGTCAGTCACAGTTCCCGACTGTGACCCATCAGTCACAGTCTGGAACTGTTTCGTGAAATAGGTGGCAGAGTTTCTCGTATAGCACAATCTAAAGGGCAGCTTTTTCTCCTGTGCACGATATTTTTCTGCAGCCACATTCAAGGTAGAGCGCTCTGTGCAAGGATGGGACGAGGGCTGTGGAACTACGAGTTCATTTATTGAGTACTCTTTATATACGACAACTGCTGTTTGCAGAGGTGGGACGACGAGCTAGCCGAGTTGGCTCAGGAGCACGCAAGGCGCTGTGGCGCTTCCACCAAGGATGAATATGAGGGAAAAGCAGGTGCGTCCTCAACGCTAATAGCTCTGCGTGGTAACAGAACTACATTGACTCAAATAGCTCATACTGTAGAATAAAGAAGCGCTGAACAGAAAATAAAGTAATTATATATTCTACATTGGAAGTGTGCAAATATGAAAAGGTTTATTAATTTCTATGTAAATTCTAATTTTTATAATGCGGACGAAATTATTTGTGAAATAAATAATTACATGCTGGGTAAATGTCGCTCATTCCCTACTTGACCACGCTGCACAAGATTTCTTGATGCATATGTGATTGCAAGGCGAACGTGTCAGAAGAAACGCGAAGCTTCTCGGATTGCTGCTCATAGAATTGAAAAACATAGAGGATCAAAACTTTTTGTACAAGCGGTAAAGTGATTGCAGCTTTTTCTCGCTGTGACCGTCATAGCGGCACGAAACATTGCAAGGGTGAAGTGAATAATGTTAAATGAAATGCGATAGGAGAAATCCACCTTTGTGGTTTATGAAATTAATGATATGTGTAACGCTATCAGGTTGTTTTCAAGACGATCAAAGTAGTTTATCAGCATTAGAGAAAGCGGGGCAGTCCGATGCTGTTCATGATGTTTGGTGGCCGCAAAATTCGTCTTCCTAAAGTTTGGCCCAACGAAACTTCATTCAAAGTGTTATAGCTCACTAAAATTCTATGCGAAATAAAAATTTCGCAAGTGATTCTTGGCTCGATCGTTGTTGATCTCCAGTTCACGTTGCGGTAATGAGCAAGAGGCGGGTACAGTTAAAATGCAACTCCAGTGGTTTTTCAACATAAGTGAATGATCACATCACATTCCGCGGAGTCTCCTGTAGCCGACACAACCCTTCTGTTGTGTTTTATTTTTGTTTTCAAAATACAAAACAACTACTTTAAAAGAGCAAAAGCAGCAAACCAAAACCAAAAGTTCGTTCATCGCCAGAGACGATAATCTGGCTTATGCCGCAATGATGTCAGAGATCTTATTTGAAAAAAACTCTCGTACGCGCATCGAATGGCTGATATATAGCGATTGGAAATGACGCATCCTTTCTTGAGACGGCTAAGATGACCTAATGAAAGCCTGAAAATTTGCTGATCATGCTCGCAGAGGCCAATAATGAGGGATTATTTCATGCGTCGTCGCAGACGCAGTGTTTCAGACATAAATCACCTGAACTGACGCCACGTAAACGGCAAACTCGATTTGCACAGATATGAATTGCCGCACGGCTTGCAAACTTGGTGGAAAGAGCCAGCACGGAGATCACCTGTAGTGATTGTTTGATTATAAATACGCTAATCTAAAAAAAAAACCTTCACGTGGCCTTTAGATGAGTTTTGCCGGGCATGACATCGATAACCGAAGCATTTAAAAAGATGACTACAGCAGGACTGTGGTAACTACTTCTAAGATACAAATTGTACCATCGCCGGCAGTTTCTAACCCTTTCTGCTCTTTGCAATGATGCAGAACAATATATTTAAGACAGCTGCTCTCCTCCACTTTCCGTACTCAATCCAATATAAATGATACGGTGTCTCTGCGGTCTTTCAAACCAAGGAAAACGCGCATTGAACGGCAAAGTGCATCACCTCGTCTTGCGCATGCGGTGGTGAGTGATTATGCAAGTCTTGATTTATTGCATGTGCACGCAGTGAAGTTTGCGACCGTTGGCCAGAACATAGGCTGGGAAGCCAATTCGGATCCGTTCACGGACCATCTGGACCTACCGCACATCAAGGTGTGGAGAAACGAACACAAGGACGTCGAGGACGACGTAATAAGCAGTTACCGCAACACGGAAAGCGGCATCGGCCAGTTCACGCAGGTATGCGCCATTTCTGTACAATCACATCGGAAACTACTGCTAAGTTTCTGATGTTAGGCTTAGGTAGTTAGGTTAAGGCTAAGACAATAGAAAGGTATCAACCATTTGAAAACGTGACACAGATCCAGGCAACTTGACCGCGCTACCTTTCAGCTGTGATCCTGCCGAGAGCGAAGGCCATGCAGGTGTCACTCTCTATTCGGTTTACTGTAGTTCCTTTCCTTGATTGCAGGTGACTCGTTCTTGGCGAGATATCGTGAACCATAAGAATGTTAAAGGCATTTTTATTGCGCGTTGTCAGAGAGCAATCAACATTACACAAATTGGTCTACTTAGCACAAAAAAGCCTGCCTCATGTGCCCTTGTTGAAACCCCTCTGAATGACAGGTGCCGCGCTACCATGAGTCACGCATTGTGTCTTTTGTTGTCTGCGCATACACTATTAGAATGAATGGTCGATCTTCAAGAGTATGGGACACAGTTCGCTCGCACTAAAAAGAAAGTATAGAAATGGCACAAGATATGAGCGGTCAAAGTGTCCAAGCAGCTGTCATGTAAGCAGATTTTATGACGTACCCATCTTCGCGGTATTGAGACCTGTAGTGTCACGAGAGCAAATGTGCCGGTCACTCATGTGCTCTCCTACGCGCGAGCAGTTTTTTGGCTCCATTCTGTGGTTTCTCAGGCATAGTTTAGCTTCAACTGCACTGCAAACGCGTTGTTAAAAGAAGTACGGGTCCATCGATGAAATGTGATATTTTAAGCTGGTTTCATGTACTCCACGGGATCCTGTGCTGAGATGACACGAGCGACGATGTTCCAAGGATGTAGTGCGGTGAACTCCAACGCACTTTACGGAAGTCAGTATTCACTGAAGCCAACATGCATACGGGATTATTTTTAGAGAATTTTATAATTTACCAATGGGAGAATGATATAATAGTTACTTTACAGATAATTGAGTAGAAAGCACAAGAAAAAACCACCGCATGCCGCCGGGTGGAATTCGAAACCACGACCTCCTAGTTTCGCGTCCGGTGCTCTACCAACTCCGCTACGGCGACGGCTGCCCGATCTTCTGCTTTCGGGGGTATTAATGTGCAGTCTAACTGACCCTTGGGAGTGTTTATGAGCGCCGCCCTCAACCATAGCGGAGGACGTACAGCGTCCTGTATTTATGTACACAGAAATCAACGTGCCAACCAACCATCAACAGGACGACCATCTGGGACTGCATAATTCAGGAGCTTGCGCCACAACACACTTTACATATCTGGAATGGAAGTAAATTAAAAGAATACAGTACATATTTCGATTCATGCAAATCTAACTGCCTTCAATGACAAAGGCGTGCGAAGGCGCATGCTTTGAGCGTGTTTTGGGCAATAAGGTATTCGAAAGTGTACGTAATAACGAGATCTAGTCTTCAAGGGTGTCAGTGACTCATCTGAGCCCGCATTGACGTTTCCTCCCACAGATGATTTGGGCGAAAACGCAAAATATTGGCTGCGGCGTTGCAACGTACACCCGAAGAGACAATGTTGGGAAGTACCCATACCAAAGGTCCCTAATTTGCTATTATGGACCGGGGTAAGTTAAAAAGAAGGACAAAAGAAATTTTTCTATTTAGTCGGGGCTTTTGGGCTGTCGAACGCCACTTTTGCGGCATTCGTGTGCTGGGGTTGGTTAATGGGTAACTTAAATACACGCACCGTCACCCTTGTGAAGACCACTCGAGTGGAGTACTGCACTAAAAACAAAGCAACACCTCACTTCTGACTGCTTCTAACCTCTGAAGGCAATGCGTACGCTGATATACAACCACACAGTATACATACTAGATGACAACTAGCACTTGGCCCAAAATTCGTGTCAGCTTTTTTTATTGCCGGGCGCACACCATTTCAACACACTATACAAAAGGGACTCAAAAAGTATATACCAGCATCATCATCATCAGCCTGACTCCGCCCACTGCAGGACACAGATCTCTCCAATACCTCTCCAATTAATCCTGTCCTGTGGCAACCGCAGTCACCTCATTCCCGCAAGGTTTTTAATCTAATCCGCCCACATCGCTTTCTGCCGCACCCCAGCTACTCATGCGCCTTCTCTTGCTGTCCAGACCGTGACTCTTTACGACCATTTGTTTTTGCATTTGCATTAGATGCCCTGCAAAAGCACTCTTGGTCTTCTTGATTTCGACTAGGATATCATTAACCCGCGTTTTCGCCAGACGAACTATACCTTCTTTCTGTTTTTTTTTATCATCTTACCTATCATTTTGCTTTCCACAGGTCGCGGCGCTGTCCTCAATTTAAAGGTGCACTGAAGAGGAATCTGAACTCGTCTTTTTGCCGCGGGAACTCAATCTACACGTTCCGAGCATTCTTAGAAACTTCGATTTATTGCCCTGTGTGGCCGATTTCCGCAATTAAATCAAATTAACGCCCGGCTCCCGCCTATTTTTTTTTTTAATTGTGCCTTGTACGGTGGGCGGAGTCGACCAACGCGGGGAGTGCCTTTCACCCAGTCCCGTGGCGGCTTGCCGCTCTGCCATCGGCGGAGTAATACGTAGTAGTCCGTAGAAGCAAATAGTCCGCGCGTATTTTTATTTCTGCGGGCTTATTTTGCGGTTATATAATCTGCAAATGAAACTATTCATTCACTGAAACCTAAAAAACAAAATGAAGCGAAAGCAAAGCCTCCACGCAGCTAGCTGAAAGGCACTCTCCGCGTTGGTCAACTCCGCCCACCGTACGAGGCAGAATTAAAAAAAAGGCGGGAGCCGGGCATTAATTCGATTTAATTAGGGAAATCGGCCACACAGGGCAATAAGTCGCAGTTTCTAAGAACGCGAGGAACGTGTAGATCGAGTTCCCGCGGCAAAAAGACGAGTTCAGATTCCTCTTCAGTGCACCTTTAACGCTTTTCGTTAGGCTTCAGCTTTCAGTATGTTTTTTTTTGTGCCGATAAACTTGCTGCACGCCAAAATGAGGTGTTGTCAATAAGCAAGGTTATGAAGCGTTAAAAAAGTGTGCAGCCCGGTTATGTGTAAATTCACAGAAATTTCGAACATAAATGATTTTCGTTAACTAACAGTCTAAACGCGAGTCATAGGAGAAGATAGCCCTGCCTTTCAAACAAGACGAACGGCTCACCAGTGAAGTTCCTGAGCATGTCCACAGTAGGTGTGGCACAGTGGTGTCGGAAACGGGTGCTTCGCAGTAAGGGCATGTCCGGTGCTGGGTTCTTCTCACTTTGCCACTGGTGGTATCAGTATGTCACAGTGTGAATAAGTCGTGAAATTATATTCCCTAATCCAGGCAGTATATTTTCCGGCAAGGCCGTAAATAGGCAGGAAGCAAAAAAAAATGCTTAACCATCAGATTGGGTAACGAAGTATAATAATTACCGGTGACGTCTGCGCAACTGAGTGGGTACCGCTTCACATTAAGTCCGAGTTCAGCGGAGTAAAGAAGCGTGTTTAGGGCTTGGTTTATTGGTTTATGGGGGTTTTACGTAAAAAAGCGATTCAGGCAATGAGTAACGCCATTGTGAAGGGGTCCGGAAATTTCGGCCTCCTGGGGTTCTTCAACGTGCAGCGACGTCGCACAGTACACAGGGTTGAAGGTTTATTGTACACTGCAATTATTGCTCTGTCATATCTCGTGGGCCACTCAATGGTTATGGCGCTCGGCTGCTGGCCCGAAAGACGCGTGTTCGATCCTGGCCGCGGCGATCGAATTTTGGTGGAGATGAAGTTCTAGAGGCTCGTGTACTGTGCGATTTCAGTGCATGTTAAAGAATCCCGGGTGGTCGAAATTTCTGGAGCCCTTTACTACGGCGTCCATCATAGCCTCACTTTGGGACGTTAAACCCTCATAAGCCATAAAGAGTGATTCTGATATGTGCCCCAATTCCCGTGGCCGGTGTCTTTGCATATGACTCCCCGCATTCAGTGCCTCTTTACATTGTTGCTATCAATTTCAGAGGAAATATTGCCGGCATGCCCGTTTATGAAGAAGGCGCCACTTGTAGCCGCTGTCCCCCTATTTCCGCCTGCGACAAGCTCTCCGGCCTGTGCCGCATCGATGATGTCAAGTGAGAACCACAAAGTTCTGTCTCTAAAGAGGCAAAATTTGCGTCCGTATATTTCATCCGTGCGAACAGTTTATACTCCCGGTAAAATGATTGAAGTGTAGAATGAGACGGCATAAAATTATTGGTTCTAGCTCTGTGCCACGTTAAGTTACTGATGACGTCAGGACCACCATGGAACTCTCCTCTTGCGTTTAATGCTTCATGTGGTGACTCCCATGAAAACTTTAAAAAAGGAATAGCAGCAAAAGAGGGCTTATTTCTGTTGTCATATGAACGAGCACCGTATTTCGTTCCATTTTGTTTAGACTATCGTTTTAAAGAAAGCATTTCAGATCTGTGGAACAATAACATGAAGCAGCTTATTGCTCAGTTAATTATTCATTATGGGACAGCTACTTCGTGTCGCTGTGACGGTTTTGGAAGGAGCACAGACAGAACACGAGGCGGATTTCCGAACTTTCTCAGAGACAGCGTCTTTATTTTTTTTTGCAGAAACAGGGTTATCTGCTCGGGTGTTACTTGGCCCCGCTGGGTCTGTCTCTGAAGTACTCTAGTTATTGAAACCATCAGTAGTAAATTCATAAAAGCCCGCCTGCCTTGCGCTAAGGAATATTATACGACGGGCGCTGGGGTATATTTTTATTTATTTACCGCATCCATCTTGTAGAGAGAAAATTTATCCTCGCCAGATGCCTGTGACATGACAGTTTATATCTAGGAAGGCATGTTAATTACTGTGTCTGATATTAAGGCTCGAGCTGAACGTACTTCAAAAACATGCGTAATAAATTACTTTTTTATCTGAATTTGTTATGTGTGCAAATACGGCTCGTGGGGTGCTTTTAGAATTAATATCACGCGCTTAAATAATGCTTTTTGCTCCCGCCTTCAATTAGAACAAACTTACATTGCAGAGGATCAAAAGAGCATTTGCTTTTTCCTATATAATTTAGGATTGGTTTTAGCGCCGAGTGCTTATTGATGACCTCATGAACTGTGATCCTCTCCGCTGACATTGCATTTGCTTCTTTACTCTCTTGGGGCTGGTTATAAGATTAGGCGAATCGCCTCAGTGGTTCTCTCGTTCCGTATTGTGTGCGTTTCCCTCCTTTTCCGCTTTACAGATGGTTCAGTCTGTAAGGCCTGCGCGTGCTGTGCTGCGCAGTGAATTACGTCTGGGGAACAGCTAAATTTCGCTTAAATAATAGCGTCGTAGAACCGCCTGCAGCCGCCCGTGCATATTGTTTAAAACTTCTCAGGAATCAGACACCCCCCCCCCCCCTTTTTTTTTAAAGCTGATAAGCTATAGATTCTCTGAATTAAAACACTAAGAAAGCGGTAGTCGTTTTAGCCCTGAAATAATAACAGTTATTTGTGTCAGAAACTTGCTCGAACTATCGGCTCAGGTGGGCCCCCAATGTTTTCTTCACGCCTTGCAGAGTTCCAGAAGACGACCAAAGCAAGCTCACTGAGGATGAATGGAATTGGAGGCCCATCGCCCTGGCCATCATGATAGTTATCTGGCTCTGTATCTGAGCTGGCGCGATTCTGACTGCAACACGTTGCTGTCACGTCATTTATCACCGTTCTTTTCCGGCTTCTTCGCAAAAATCTTGTTTGCCGCTGCAGTTATTTGGCTCATGAAAAGTGAGGTGTTTAAAATACTCGACGAGGACACTTGCTCCGCGATATGAAGAACCTTGCTTAGTTCCGTACCGAGCTATATATTTACGATAGATTCCTTTCGCACTGAAGTGATACTTGTATGCAGAGTGTAAATGACATTGCAGTTTGTTTCCTTAGCCTTTGTTTGAGCTTTCATTTATGTAGGCATAAGCGGGCCTTTGAATGTAATGCAGTCAAAGAGGTGTTGCGTTTTTCTTTCGTGATTGGAAAAATTGACGCGGCGGTAAAAGGTACGAAAAACAAAAATTACACTCTGAACTTGAGGATTTAAGCAATTCATGAGTGGTAGAGAAATTGTGCGCTTTGTCAGCGATGCGACTTGTGCACAGTGAGGATTTATACAAGGGGAGGCAACAAGGCGTGTCGTGCAGGCCTCACAGGAATTTGGAGTTGTGAAAGTGTGCAGAGATATTTTCGAGCCCATATCTCTTGAAGTGTGTGGAAATTGGTGCTGCACTTGAAGACCTAAAGGCGCAAGAGCCGAAGCTAGTCACAATCATCGATTGTGCTGGTATCCCAATGTAGCTGGTACATTTCCTACCGTACACATTAAATCGTGTACCTACTTCTCTCAATGGTGCTTTCGAATTTTTTCCTACTTAGTAGCAGCTCGCCCTGCAATATTTCAATTTTGCAAAAAAAACGCAAAAAAAGCCAACGTTTTATTTCTGTGAAAGAGGGACTAGGAGGTGAATAATTTGTTCCAAGTGAATGTTCAGGCCCAATGGGAACTTCTCCAATGTTTATTCATAATAACACTACACGTTTCAGTAGTGAGAGCAAAATTCTAGAAGCGACGGCGTTCCTATTATTGGAAGTTGTAAAAATGGCCACTCGACCACATTTGACTGCACATAATTCAAACTCCCACTTTTTCTAAGCTTTCTTCAACTCCGCATCACACCCACTCGGCTTGGTGATGTAGTGCACTGCACCGGCTCGGGCCGGGCCGGGCCTGGATATAATCTGTTTTGCCGGGTCTGGGCCGGGCCCGGGCCTGAAGTTGCGGGCCCGGGCTGGGCTCGGGCTTAAAGCTGCGGACCCGAGCCAGGCTTGGGTCCGTACAGAAACGGCTAGTGTCCGACTATTCATTCACTATTGCAGAGTGAAGTACACAATTGCGGCGTTGGAGCAGTGACACGGGTGAGCTATGGGTTAGTACGCGCTGAGAAAAAACTAAGCTTTATTCACTGACTTATTTATTTCCTTATTTCCACGCCGCGGTGGCTTAGTGGTCAAGGCGCTTAATTACTAAGCCGGGGAACCAGGGTTTGCTCCTATAGCCTCGGCGGCCGCATTTCTATTCAGGCGGCAAGCATGACAGCCATGTACTGTGTAGTATCTTTGCTCGTTGAAGAAACCCAGGTGGTCGAAATGATCCCGAGCCCTCTGCATCGGTGTCTCTCACAGCCTGACTCCCTTTGGGCCCTTAAGCCCCCCAAAAATAGCTGTTATTTTGCAGCTATATTTTTCTCATGTGAGATACTCAACTAAATACTCAAGCCTTTTAGCTTTTCGTTTCTGCTGAAAGGCGACCAGTTCGGCTATGAGTTCAACCTGTGAGATCGCGTTCACTAAAAAAATGTAATTCCACTCCTTTTTAGGCAGCTTTAATGTTTATACTTCGCGGGCGGCAAAATATAACTGATTAAAATCATGGGGGAATTCAAAGTAGCCTATTACGCGCGTATGCAGCCCTCATTATTTGGCTCTCGGAACTTCCGAGTTTATCTTTGCGCACCAACACGAGATCACTGACCAAAACACGGGCCTGGCGGGCACTACTCTTAATCACTTCCTTCTGGGTTAAAAAGAACCAACTTCCTTCAAACCAAACTGTGGGTTCAGAACCTTTGTCGGCCAGTTTTTTATCGGTCTAGTAGCGGTCCACGTGCTCAGAATGAGCAGTATACCTCAAGCGTTACTGTGAAACGGGCCGGGCCGGGCCCGGGCTAGGCTTAACTCCGGGATTTACGGGCCGGGCCGGGCTCGCTAGAGCGATAATTTAGCGGGCCTGGGCCGGGCTCGGGCTTCAGGTCTCGGGCCCGGGCCGGGCCGGGCCTGGGCCTCAGATTGAGGCCCGTGCAGTGCTCTATGGTGATGAACGTACTCTTGCTGCGGCCGCCGCATTTCGATGGAAGCGAAAAGCAGGAACACCCACGTACTCTGCGATGGCAGTACGCGCTAAAGATGCCCAGGTAGTCTAAATTCACCAGGAGTCCTCATTCTGCAACTGTCATAGCCGAGATTCTGCTTGAGAAGTTGCACTCCGTGTGTCAGATGTGCGAATTTTACCGTAACTAACGGAAGTCACCTGTGAACTGAATGTGAGACAGTAATGACATGCAACCATCGCTCGAGCATAAAGACATTAAATTATTGCCCTCTCTACATTGGAATCACAGAGATTAATCGCCCTAGTCTTCCTTTTTAAAAGATAGTCTATAGTAGCAATCATTTAACTCTGCCTCTCGCGCCTCCTTCCCGCACCTCACTCGTAAAGATATGGTACAAGAAGTTCAGTCTAAATTTATCGAACTACTGCATTTTTTGCTCAATTATTCCCGAGTCAAGCAACCAATGGAATCACCAAGCTAGGTCAATTGCCACAAATACCAACGCACTCTTAGCAAAGCTATCAATGAAACACATGTTTATACTTATGAGTCTTCTGTCGTGTTATTAGGTTTAACCTTTTGTTTCTGCATTTGCCGCATTGGTTTGTTATATATTTGTACTTCATGCATTAAAATACCTTCTGTAATGCCGGACCTCCGCCACCGGGCTGTGAAAGTATTTAAAGAAAGAAATACATAAACTTAGACCACCTGGAGATCGACAGCGTACACTGGCATTGTGCAATGAATGGCCGTTTTTGAATTTCGCCGACATCTAAATACGGCCTCAGTGACCGGGATGAAGTCCGCTACCTTGGGAGCAGAAGCCGAACGCCAAAGCAAATTAGCCAACACGGCGCTTTGTACGGCGCTGGAGACAACCAAAAATAACCAAAGGCCCAAGACTGCTCTATGGAGTGTTCGCGGGCAAAGGCAATTTATTTTTGTTGCTTTGTAAACGCTCAACAACACACCGTACCATACGAGGGGCCTCAGAGTTTCTGAGATCTGCCACGGAAAAGAGAGCGAAGGCAGATATACACAGCGTTTCCATATTGCTGTCTTGGATTACACATAAAGGACTCTGCCTCGCCTACACCTCTGGGTTGAGAACGGAAGGAGGGCGAGCTGCTCTCGAAAACTAGCGGACAGTGATTCCTTTGAAAATGACTTTAGCCCCGCCGTGCAGCGCCAATGACTACGAAATTTATCCAAGCCTAAGATGTTCTACCGTTGATACTCAGTTGAACTTTCATCGCCAGGGAAAAATTCATCCGAAGAAGCGATGCTTCCCAGCACTTAGTATGCCAGGAATTCAAGCCAGTTCAGCAGCGTCGGGTTGCGACTGATCCTCGGACGAGTATTCCTGGCTATCGCAGCGTGCTACTTGATCACCTGACCCTTGGAAAAAAACCAGGAGACAAGACTTGACTAAAATCATTCATTCTTGATATTTATTTTGAACCGTATTCTGCTGCCGGCCTTTAGGAAAGTCTGGGTACGCCCAATGTGTGTCCTTATCGATTTCAGTTGATGGGTGTGACTTTAGCAAATCACTCCAAATGCGGATTCCCTTTATCTGTCTCTGGAAAAATGTCGCCGTTCGGTTTTCACCAGGTTTTTGTGGCTGGTTAAGATCCTTTCATGTCCATCTTTGCAGCCTAAAGAGCGGTGCCGATGGGTGATAAGCTTAACGTAGTTACTTATTTCTAAGCAGCGGCGCCACTTAAGAGGATAGAAATATCGCAATGAATGTACCGGACATAAGTGAATCGACAATTCCATCAAAGCGGAAAGCTGGGCTAGTTGGTGTGTCATGGTTAATTAAAACACTAGCGCATAAAACTAGGACAAAGACAGAGAAGGAGACAGGACGAGCGCTAAACATCAACTGCAGGTTTACTACAAAAAACAGGTACTTAAAAACACACTTCAGTGGCACATGCGCACAATGGGTTACAAAGAGCTCAAACTAATCAAGAAGTGGCAAACTGTTTCGAAGATACATGGTTTCTATCCTGGTCAGGGCAAGTGACGTCGTGCTGACACACTTGTCACCTTCCCTTTTAATGTGATGATAAGCCTCACAAATCTCACGACCTAACTTCGTGCCTCCCCTACCAAGCACACACGTGGCATCAAACGCCGGCACGCACCCGCACCGCTTACAATGCGTAGCCAAATGGCTGTCCCCCGCCAATGAATCCACCAGCGTGCGATGCTCTCGTAGCCGTTCATTTAGGCAGCGTCCAGACTGTCCCACGTAGCATCTACCACAGGAGAGGGGTATGCGGCCTCGTCAGGCACCATTAGCCTTTAGCTTCTGTCCCTGCATCAGACTGTGTTTTCGTCTGATGCTGAAATAAAGTCTGGAAATGCCAGCAGTGCACGGAACGAACTTGCTCTCGTGGTTTATGGTGCATACCGGTTTCCTCTTCTCATTGACGACCTTGCACATGCGCAACAGCTTTTCGGGGGCGGTGAACATGACGTCCACACCGCACTTCCCTCCAACTTTCCTCAGCCGGTGCGAAAGCTGGTGCACGTACGGTATGGCCGTACGCCTGAGCCTTTTGGCACTTTCTCCGTTCCATGCAATTCCAATAATTCCATGCAGTTCCAATAATTTCATGCAATACTCGAACAGGTTTTCTGACATTGATGATTATCAGGATGACTTGGCTTATTTTGGCTTCATCAGGATGACTTCGCATATTTTTGGCTTGAGGTTTATGGTGTTTAACGTCCCAAAACAACTCCGGTTATAACGGACGCCGTAGTGGAGGCCTGCGGACAATTTCAACCACCTGGTGTTCTTTAGCGTGCGCTGACATCACACAGTACACGCGCGGCGAGCATTTCGCCTCCATTCAAATGCGCCCTCGGAGGCCGGGATCAAGCCCAGGCATTTCAGTTGAGCAGCCGAGCACGATAACCACTAAGCCACCGCGGCGGCCCGCTTCCCGGATGTTTACTACGGGTGTTGCAGAGACAGAGGCACTGTGTGGCATTCTCCATTCAAAGCAGCGCACTCTGCATGCCTGGTGCGTGCGAATAATTTTCTGCATCTCACAATCTCCGTTACTCACAACTGATCCTAATTGTTCTAAAGAGAAGATGTGAATCTATTCAGTGATCGAGCTTTTAGGTCAGTTGGTTGCATTTTCTGATATCACTGCAGAGCAAGAACCTAATTAACATTAGGAAGAAACTTGCGCACACACAGACGAACGCTGCCCTACCAAATGCTTTATTGCAACAAGTATTGCGGAGTATAGAGGTTATGTCGAACATGCACTCACAGAGTGTAGTAAGAAAGGCGCGTGCAAAGGAGAAGCCTGAAGCGAACATACACAGTAAAAAACGACTTATCTTGTAGCGCTGAAAACGTCGTATTCCGATCTGTGCAATTGCATTGGCTCATCCTTCATGCAATTATTGCCCTTTGATATGATAAGCCTCCAACGCTTCACGTGCGGTTCGGTTTTACTCTCTTATCAACAATTTTCGCACTGTCCAAATGAGGCGCAATATTCTTGCAAGACCTGCAAAGCGTAATCAAGTACATATCTTCGTTACTCTTGAATGAAGTTATTACAACAGATCGGCGGCGCAAAAATTCTTGGCAAAAGCAAAGACCCAACCACTCGTGAACTCCTGGAAGGTTATCTTATAAGAAAAAAATAACTACATAAGCATGATGGGTCTTTTCGTTGTACAGATTGGAATAATACCCCTTATTCACCACAAGATAAGATGTTTCTTACGGGGTATGTCGGCTCTAGGTTTATCTTTGTCATGTATGTAGTTTGGCATGTTTTATGATGTGTAAGGCTTCGACGACGGAAAGGGAGATTGTCGAAGCCTTTCACATCATAAAAAATGGTGGAAATTGTGTCAGAACTCTGCCTATTTCGCGTCAACTGAGTTAAATCGCGTTTCTAGAAGGCTACCTGTAATTGTATCTCTTCTGTGTCCGAATCTTGTTCGTAGGCTGTACCTTAGGGCCCGAGAAGTAATTGTATCAAGTTTTATGCTTGCCTTTACTCTTGTTCATTGTTGTTATATCCTCTCATGCCGGCTTTTCCATACGTCACACGATGATTTTCTCACCTTTAAATTCTTTTTTACTCCTGGTGTCTGTTGGCTCACCTGCATCGTCACTTCTCGTATCTTTCCACCTCAACTTCACTGAGGTTGCTTGTTAGGTTTCTCGTTTTTTAATAGTTTCCTTGAATCAGGTTCCTGGGGACGTGGTGACTGAGTGCTGCCTGGGGCGTAGGCCCTTCCGTAACGTAAAAAGTTTGATTACTGCGATCTAGATTTCATCAGGTGCTGCCTGAATGACAGGGATGGTTATGCGCATTGCTTCATCGTTTATATTGCGTGTGCTTTTTGGTCTTGCGTAATGAGTTGGAAGTCTGCTCCTGTGCAGTCGTTTCCGTACCTCTTTCACGTGCCGTGCCCCATTTGAGGAGTCCTACTTTTATCAGGAAAAGATAATTTGAAAATGATGAACGATTACGTCCTGGTTAACCCTCCAATTATGGCAGCAGGATTGCTTTGGTGTCTCTTGCCGTACATTACACGAGGGATGGGGATAATAGCGCAGAATTACTCCACTACATTTCACATTTTTCGATCGAAAATGAAAAAAAAAACACATTCATATGCTAATGTCATACCCCTGGCCAAAAAACACCGCTTCAAAGATTGCAGAGGACATCTTCCCAGCAAGAGTGACGAGATGTAGACCTTAACTCATACTCGGCTGCTGCAGTAATTTCTTAGCATTTTATCATCCGTACCCTTAATCTTATCTACCTGATCAAATTAGTAAGACGTAATATATATATCTTCAAGTATGTTCATTGCTTTTTATATATTGTTCAGACCAACATCTATTCTCTAAAACAAACCACTCATTTTCCGGAAAATTTTAATAAAAGGAACTCTTGGAGGCCCTTACACAATCCTGTGGTTTTGACAAATAGAACAGGAAAACAATAAAATCAGAAACATGCGTTAATGGCCACGATTTCTAATGCTTTCTCGCGATTCGGCGTGATAATCTTGACCACCCACCAATTAGACGGCTAGTCTGCACGACGCTTCAATTAAATTGAATTAAATTTGTTTTTGAGGAAAGGAAATTTCGCAGTATCTGTCTCACATATTTCGGTGGACACCTGAACCGCGCCGTAAGAGAAGGAAGGAGTGTGGGAGTGAAAGAGGAAAGAGAGAAAGACATGCCGTAGTGGAGGTTTCCGGAATAATGTCGACCACCTGGGGATCTGTAACGTGCACTGACATCGCACAGCACACGGGCGCCTCTTGCGTTCCGCCTCGATCGAAACTCGGCCGCCGCGGTAGGGTTTGAACACCTGTACTCCGGCTCGGTAGAGGAGAGCCTTAAACACTCAGCCACCGCGGCGGGTTACGCCACGCTTCGCCAAATATAGTTTTTGGCTTCTCAATGTGGAAGAGAATATTACTGCTATTTCGGCTTCTTTCCAGGCGCACAAGTTAAATAATATGTTCAGCTTCGTTCTCTCCCCCTTTCCTTTTATGACAGCCCTTTCCAGAGTAACCCGCAATACATTAGCACTCTTTTCACGCCATTGAAAATACTCACACGTAGGTCTGCATGGGTACGACCAGCGCCGAGCACGTTTGCGCAGTGCATTCGGTCAACGCTCCAACTTTCAATTACGACATTCTGCCCTGTGATATCGCACAGAGGGTGACTCCTGCAATAATCTGTTATTAAACTAATGATCGCGCCCCACTTTGCGACGCTATTGACGTGCGAAGATCGCCAAAGTATGTTATCAGTCCTACATCCTGAGGCTTTGCATAGACCCACTGCCTGTTTTCTCCCTTATCGGCGGCTACCGAAGCCCCATGTACACTCGCCGTCAAAAGTAAATGGAAGGCGACTTCGTCAAAAAATTTCTTTAAATCTAAAGCATAATGGTTCATGCTTGTTGGTGCAAAGTGCATTTCGCAAAATCACAATTAGGCTGCACATATGTATTCAAGGATGCATGAATTGGGGGGCCAATGATTAATGTTTTTGGTGAATATTGCCTTCCATTTACGTTTGACAGCACCTGTACGTATTTTCCAATTGTACAATCAATCCAAGCATGGCATGCAAAATGAACGCATGGAATGCATGGTATTTGCATAAGCGCCTTTGTGTTCTCGGGTGTGTTTGACTGCTTGTTCTGCGTGTACCATCGCAAAACAAGCCCTAATGAAGCTTAATCTTTTAGGACGGGAGTTCTTCTTACCTAAATTTGAAAGAAATTACGGCCCATTTGCAAGTTAGGCCAAATCCCAGTTAGGTGCGTTTACGCTGTGTGACCATTGTTTTTAGTTGTTTATCGTTCATCTGTCACCTTGGCTGCGTGATCATGTGACGTCACCAAAACTTGTCAGGGGCATATATAGTATATACAGCTGGGCACGTTGCTGACAATCCGGCGGGCCGGTTGGCTGTCTGTCATAAAGCAGACTTCAAGCGCGCGCGCGCACACACGCGCACGCGCACACACACACACACACACACACACGCGCACACACACACGCACGCACGCACGCACACACACACACACACACACGCACGCACGCACGCACGCGCACACGCACACGCACACACACGCAACGGCTAAATGCGGGAAATGGCCACTAGGAGTGCCAGGGTGCTAACACAGGTGCCACTGAGGAAATGAATGCCGCGCACAGTCAGAATGTGATGATGGCAAGACCCAGGCGAAGTTGAATATGGAATCACTTGGAATGCTGGAATTTCTTTTTCTGGATGGAGACGCACTGCCGAATAAGAACAGGAAGTTTTTATTTTTTATCCAATTGGATAATACTCTTTCAACAAAGAGTATAATTACTATTTTTCCATAAAATTATGATGTGCAGCGAGTTCAAGGCGGTTGCCCCTCGAGACATATCTTCGTTAGCCGTTTTTTGCTCCCTCCCTCTTTATCTTCTTCTTCAATACTCTGCTCAGCTCACCACTCTCCTGTTATGCCGTCGTCAAGTAGATTAAATGCGATTGGATCCACTTTCATTGTTCAGAGCTACCATTTTCATAATCTCCTTGCGTTTTTCGTCTTACTCCCAGGTCGACCGATAGTGGTCACTGCCCCGTTCACGCCTCATCACGCTTTATCGTGATACATCGGCAGCTTGAGTGGGCTGCTTTTTTGTTTTTACATAACATACCTAGAGAAGGGCGATAAACCCGCGGAGAGGCTGCATTGTTCTTTTAGTGTGTCTGTAGAAAAAAAAAAGATTCGCGGTATCGCATTGCCTGGAATTGTATGGGCCGCTGGAACATACCTGTAAGAATGATGCTACCGTGCCACCTTTCTAAGTGCTTCTGCAGGCTCTTTGGGAAATTCGTTGAGAAAGGAATCAGCGGTTACTGAAAGCTAGAAAAGCAGAAGTGAATCCTTGACTCATTTATAATATTTCATCTAACCTGTTGTCAGCCGACTCTTTTCTGACTGCTGGCAATGATCATGCGGCAGAACACTTGCAAACAGTGCTCTCATTTTCTTCTCGTCGGACGTCCCTGTCGGAATGCTGCGCATTGCGCTGTGTGGATTTCTTTTGCAGTTGTATTAATGCTAATTTGATAGATAGGTGTCAACGGGTACAGTGTGATTATTTTTGTTGCTGTTGCTATTGTACCACTCCTGCCTTGGCAACCAAGGGGTAGCCAATGGTATTTTCAAAATAAATAAATAAAATACTAGAAGCGCAGGGAACGCAGAAGCTATGAAAAAACTTAGTTGTTACTTGCTGCGCACATTTTATATGGTCCTGTTAGGCGTGCCAAAAAACAAAGTCGAGGAACCTAGACGGCTAATTTGCGTAGAAAGGAAGCCTATACTAATGCCTGACTGAGTTGAAAAATACATAGGCGAGTACGGCAGCGGAGGAAACAAGGTATAAGAAAGATGGAAGCTAGTGGGTTGGATTTTCGATACACTCTTGTTGTAAACAGCTGTACAGTCATCCGGAAAACCTTGCGGCCAGCTTTTGCCAGTAATAGGTACGGCAAGTGTGTTTCTAATTCTGTTATTACTCGTTCTGTTTCTGAATGAGAACGAATTCGTACATGTTTTGTGCTGGTTTCCTTTACTGCTTGGATACAATCTTCCTTAAATGGTTGCAGCTTTTTGCAAACTTGGTAGGAAGACACCTGAACAGTATCAAGCCTGGAATTTGTAGTGAGATCAGCAAGCTGTTCTTGCGATGAATGGTTTTGGATTTTTAGTGAACGCCGTTGGGGTTCGGGGTCAGTTTCTCTGCTTGTTTTGCGTGTATCAGCACTTAACAATCTCAACTGACGCTGAATTTTTCTCAAATGGCTTGTTCTGGCAGGAAATTAAAAAAAAAAAGGTGCAATGGAAACCCAGTATGCAGTGCAGTGTCAGGATGCGGACTTGTGAGGAGCCGATCAGTTAACCATACACTCACGAGGACTGCAACAATTCTGCTCTGTAAAGTGAAGCACACTCTTGAGAAAAAACATAATTTTTTTTCCTACATTAGATAAGAATATTAGAATAAGGGGGTCATTATTGCTCTTTCGCGAGATTATTGTGTGTGACGCCTCCATGACTGTTGTCCCTCGTGGTCATTAGCGGCGTGAGCCTTTTTTGGACCTTGCCCTCTGTACGTATTTCTTGAACACCCTGCTGTGCTAAAAAGCGCTCTTTTTGAGCCCCGCTTGACTAGGAGAAATGCGGATTCATGCATTTTCATTGTTCAAATTCTGCACTTGCATCATTTCTTTGAGTTTTATGTCTAGTGCGGAGACCTATCGATAACGGTCACTGCCCGTTTCACATCTCATTAGGATTTATCTCTGCAACCTTGCAGCTGAGGTGGGTTGCGTTTCCTCTGCATAACCTCCAGGAAAGAAGGTCGACAAACCCATGAAGAGGTTCTATTGTTCCAACTGGGGAGCGTGCTGAAGTGAAAGAGCGATATGCTCGATATCATATTGCTAGCAATTGTGCGGCCTACAACTACACGATCATACCTCTATGAATGAAGATACGTGCCACGTTTTTCGTCCTTCCTGCAGGCAGGCTTACAAATTATATCAGAAAAAAATGAACGGTTACTGAAAGCAATAACAGTGCGAGACAATAATCGATTAACGTTAAGCTTTTTTGGTAACAATGTTAAATATTCTGCGAATAAAAAAGTGACCAAACTATGCTTCGGCTTAGATAAATATCTGGCAACAGCTGTCATTGATCACCTTCTGAAAACTTGTGAAATCCTCTAAGGCAGCTTAAAAGCAAAGATTGTACAACGAAACACTGTCATTCAAGTAATTTTCCACCCTGCACTCTTCCTCGATAAATAGGCGCTCATGATACGTAGCACTCTTCGACGCCCGTACCCAAGCGGTGGTAACGCAGCGCTCTCCGCGATATTGCTCTAGAACAAGTGTTCTAGAGCAATATCGCGTTCTAGAACATCTAGTGTTCTAGAACATCTGTTCTAGAACAGATGTTCTAGAACAAGAACATCTTTTCACAAAAGGAGTAAAACCTCACACTAGCAACCTTGGGGATGCGTGCACGGTGCCCGCCAAAGTAAAACAGTCGCTGAGCTTCAGCACCCAAAAGTTATAGAATGAAATTGAAGTTTTTATCCGTTTGTTGACTTAAGAAATTTATTCTTACTTCCGCCACAAAATATCTACCGACAGCTTTTCTGAACATTAGTAAAAGGTTTTCTTAATCACGCAGCGTGTTTCGTTCACCGTACCTCCGTGGTGGCGCTACAGTGCTCTCCGCTAGAACGCCGTGGCTTTTCGTTACCGTGCTTAGTATGCTTCTGGTGGGTGCAGTCATGTGGAGGGTGCCCGCGAGGGGTGCTCATGGAGGGGGGCGGGGTGGGGGGGGGGGGGGTAGGAGAAGGGACATGTGTAGCATCAAACCCTGTTAATGATTCGGCTTCATCGGTGGTTCAGGGGTCTCCCGTATGCAGCTCTCATTGTAAAATTGGAAGCGCGGGCATCGCACTAAGAAACAACAGAACACTTCTCAGTGGATGTATCTGCTTTCGAAAACGATCAGCCTTCAAATTCCGCAACACTTAGAAGTGGACACGTTTTATTTTCCACTAAAAAGGTTAAAGTGAGAAAAATTCTAGAAGGAATTCCAGGAAGTAAAGGTAGCGGGTTTCTTCGAGTATAAAGGAAGCAGAGACTAATGGGTCGAGGGCGAGAAAATTAAAGAGCCCTGGGAGGTTATGGCAAACGAAGGCAAAAGAAGGCAAAAGAATGGCAAAAGAAGGCAAACGTAGCAGGGGACGGCAGAAAGTTAGGTGGGTGGAAGAGATTAAGAAGTTTGCGGGTACAAAGTGGCCGCAACTGGCAAAGGACAGGATTAATTGGAGAGACATGGGAGAGGCCTTTGCCCTGCACTGGGTGTAGTCAGGCTAATGATGTTGATGATGGGTGGTTATATAATCAAAAGAAACACGATGCAAGAAAATGCACGAAATCTATCAGGCTGGGTTCATGTACAGTCAAACACTGTAGGCGATCCGGAAAGCCGTCTGCAGCTGCTGCCAGTGTTGTACGGGAAGCGCGTGCCTATTAATATGACTTACTGGGTGCAATGTGACAAGCGGTGAAGCTGTGCACCCACTACTCCCTTTTCCAGCATTGTGCGACACACCAGATGCTTTGCAGTGCTCGTTTCTCATTCCGCCATCGCCTTCCATGATCCATATACTGGGCACCGAGCTCCCGTACGAAGTTCCCTTTACACGTGGCGAACGGAAATGATTAACCATGAGGTTCTTCAGAGAAGGCCAAGCGTCTTTCTTGCGTTCCAATAAACGTGCATATAACTGGGCAGTCAATGACTGACAACTAAACATGGTATAGAAGCAGATATACATTGGGCAGAGGAGCAGTAGTTATTCACGCTGTTCCTGCACTAGTTTTTAATTTTGGCAGGCAGCTGCTTTGCTGTAGCGGCGCTTTATATCCAAAGCAAACACACATAAGCCTATTCAGTATTCGTGCTATGTTCTGTGCCCTGTGTCGTCCAATCACTGAGAAATACGGTTGCTTCTAGCTCTGGTCATCACCATTTCACGCCCAGTTTCTCGTCACAGCGATAACGGAGGAGAGGCTTTCAAACCTCCCTCCGAATTGTTCAGGTCTTTCTCTAGAATACTGTGCCTTGGGGAGAAGCGTGGGGCACTCCTTCTTCGATAAGCCAGTTCTGCCTGCACACGTCAGAGATACGGCCAGTAGCGGTGAAGTGTTGCGTGTCGACATCGAAAGTAGTAGCATGAAGGGGATATGAACGTGGTACTCTGGCGATTACGGCAGGATATGTAACTTCAGGCATCTTCTATTGCGAGGCAATGAATTTGTTGCCTCCACCGCGACTTAGTCTACGTAACGCTACAAGTTATTAACATTGCAGAACCAAAAAAAACCTCCGGATGGCTCTAGTCATAGATGGTATATTTTCTGGGGACTCAAAAGACCACAGCAAGCATTGCTGCGGAGCAGTACACTTTCTTTTTTTATTTAAGAGGGAAGTCAAGAAACGATGGGGGCTATTTTTTTAGATTCTAAGTCGTATAGTAAAGAGAAAAAATGAAATTTTCAAACTTTAAGAGAGCAACAAAACTACTCTACTGGTAATGTGCACTATATTCGCAATAATAACGTGATTATTAACTTTTTGATTTCTGATGAAACAAAGTCAAGCATAAGTTCTGATATGGCTTTATGAAGGCCGCCATTAATAACACTAATATTATATAAGCCATGCACTGTATAGTCCACATACACTATTAGGCGGCAGTGTTTAATTATTACAGCAAAAAAATTTCTTATCTAGATTGTCTAATAATTTTTTCAACAGCGCATGCTACACAAGGACACAAGACGAGGAAACACACACACGAGCGCTGAACTGCAACTTTATTTGAGAAAAGGCGCCAACCTCTACATATATACCCTCAAGGAACCGCCCACTAGGGTAAAACCTAAAATCACTGCACGTGTCAAGCCACAAGCAAGCCACAAGAATTTATTCTCGCTGCTTCTTGTAATCTTTCTTCTTTTTTTGCGGTCTTGGTCACCTGTCTACTGTATGCTTAACTCTTGAATATTTTTTCTTCCTTGTGGCTTGACACGTGCAGTGATTTTAGGTTTTACCCTAGTGGGCGGTTCCTTGAGGGTATATATGTAGAGGTTGGCGCCTTTTCTCAAATAAAGTTGCAGTTCAGCGCTCGTGTGTGTGTTTCCTCGTCTTGTGTCCTTGTGTAGCATGCGCTGTTGAAAAAGTTATTATGAATAACCAACTAGCCCGTGAGCTCACCCTGTTCTAGATTGCCTCACAGAAACTTCGCGATCGGTTTGAACTGAGCCGGTACGCTGATAGCGTTCGTCTATTCTCAATCTGGCACCACGCAAGATTGTGCCTGCCCGGAGTGCCTGCCCGGAGTTGCATAGATTCCTAGTAAGTCAGATGTCTTATAATGCTTAGTTACGTAATCGCGAAAGCATTGATTCGCAATAAATAAATTGACTGCTAACGTAAACACACGGAACCACGCAATGGCTCAGCAAATGAATAAATATTCTCAGATGAATAAAAGAATATTTGTGCGGTTTCAATAACAACATCAATTTTAAAAATAATTGATGTGCAAGACAGAGTGCTTGCGCAGAATACGTCATAGGAATGCTTCACGAAAACAATGTATCTCGTAGTGGCCGGACATGCAGAATCAGAAAGGGTTGGTCCCAGCAAGCACACCAGTAGCAATATACATATTTAGCATACCGGAGACCCTGTACCGGTTTGCCGGACGCATCCTGCGCACGCGTAGTGTCGTCGTGTGGGGCCAGACGCAGTCACTGCGCACGCGCAGCCGTGTCTCGTAAACCACTATAGGTCTACGTTAAGAAGTTTCTGCTGTGCTGAAAACGTCTATTATTAAAGGTTTGCATAGCGGAGATGTATTAACGTAGACGCATACCGGAATAGCGGTCGGTGGCTACATGTTCGCGGTGACACCACCTGGCCCGTGCCCTGGCCATTACGCGTTCCCAGCAGGCCTCGGGTAATCTGGTGTATGTCTATGCTAGTCAGTCTTTGCTATTCCAAATCTGTCTGTTATCCGGTGTCACCAACATTCACAACATACATGTTTCACAATCTTGGGCATTGCGCATTTAGTGGAACGGTTCTCAACACTGTTATTGGACGGTGCGCCACAAGCTGACTAAGGACGTTACATCGCGAGGCGCAACGCTAATGTGTAAGCCGCCTTTCTGTTGCGCATATTGTAAACATAGAAAAAACACGTCAGAGCGTAGGTAGCTGGCTGAGTGCGCTTTGAAATCCTGCTCTTCCGTAGTCAGGAGCCGATGAAGCTGCGTCTGAGTATTGTAACTCATTGCATACCTCATTCGGTTTAGCGCACCTCAAGTTGATTTAAGCTGCGTTGTGCATTTCCGCCTGCTTAAAATAAAAATGGCAAGAGGTAGCCCTTGATAAATTGTGAGCAGCTTCCTATTGTTACCTCCACCCCTCCACGGTGGCTCATTGGTTACGGCGCTCGGCTGCTGACCCGAAAGACGCGGGTTTGATCCCGGCCGCGCGGCCGAATTTCGATGAAGGAGAAATTCTAGAGGCCCGTGTGCTGTGCAATGTAAGTGCACGTTAAAGAACCCCAGGTGGTAGAAATTTCCGGAGCCCTTCACTACGGTGCCCCTCATAGCCTGAGTTGCTTCCGGACGTTAAACCCCAATAAACCAAACCATTGTTACCTCCATCTCCAGCGACGTCAGGAACACGGCCCTCAACGCACGTTCGTGCGCAGCATGGACAAAAGCCGCTTCGGCAAGCTGTGCATCGGTTTTATCGCAAAAATGGCAGATTACGTGACCCCAGTGCGAACAATGCCAACAGTCTTTCTCTGTTCACCAGCTGCGCCGCAGTTCAAAGCGAAATAGTGTTACAAGGATGGTGATTGGCATTTTATGTGAAAAAAGCACTGATATTGCGTGTAATTTGGAAAAAGAGACACCTAAATAAAAAATACGGTGATATTAATGCGGCGGGAGTTTCAGACTATGGTCATGCAAGAGTGAATGTTGATTTGGCTCCCCTTATTACCCCAAGTAGCAAAGTTCTTGAGCACGCAGATCTGGGCCTTCTGCGTGCAACTATCGTCAAGATTTCAAACTTATGTGGTGTTGGATGCAAGATTTTTGAACTAAGTTGTGAACTGACATTGATATGTCAGTTCACAGAAAGCAGAAGATTTGACAGCCGTCGCCGTAGCTCAGAGGTAGAGCACCGGACACGTAATTCGGAGGTCGTGGGTTCGGATCCCACCGGCGGCAGTGGTTGTTTTTTCTTCTGCTTTCCTAATCAATTAGCTTTAAGCCATAACATATTCAGTAATATTCTAAATTGATCAACACCACAAAATAAATAAATTAATTAAAAATAAAAAAATCCCCTGTGCCCCTTGGTTTCTGTGGCTGTTGGCTTCTTTCATATTTATATAACGAGCCCCTCATTCCCCTTCTCTTGTTTGCTTAATTGCTTAGCGAGGGCCTCGGTTCTGGCAGCCTTGACGCCATAGGAAGCATAAGAGGGTTCTCACGCAGCTTCCACCCTCTCCGTTCGATGACGTTCTACGTCACACCTGCGGTAACTGAGGACGTTCCACGTCCGCCGCTTATGAACGTGGGTGGCGCTGATGAACACTCTCAAGGTTAGGTTACTTGTAAACATAAATACCCCCGAAAGCAGAAGATTTGACAGCCGTCGCCGTAGCTCAGAGGTAGAGCACCGGACGCGTAATTCGGAGGTCGTGGGTTCGGATCCCACCGGCGGCAGTGGTTGTTTTTTCTTCTGCTTTCCTAATCAATTAGCTTTAAGCCATAACATATTCAGTAATATTCTAAATTGATCAACACCACAAAATAAATAAATTAATTAAAAATAAAAAAATCCCCTGTGCCCCTTGGTTTCTGTGGCTGTTGGCTTCTTTCATATTTATATAACGAGCCCCTCATTCCCCTTCTCTTGTTTGCTTAATTGCTTAGCGAGGGCCTCGGTTCTGGCAGCCTTGACGCCATAGGAAGCATAAGAGGGTTCTCACGCAGCTTCCACCCTCTCCGTTCGATGACGTTCTACGTCACACCTGCGGTAACTCAGGACGTTCCACGTCCGCCGCTTATGAACGTGGGTGGCGCTGATGAACACTCTCAAGGTTAGGTTACTTGTAAACATAAATACCCCCGAAAGCAGAAGATTTGACAGCCGTCGCCGTAGCTCAGAGGTAGAGCACCGGACGCGTAATTCGGAGGTCGTGGGTTCGGATCCCACCGGCGGCAGTGGTTGTTTTTTCTTCTGCTTTCCTAATCAATTAGCTTTAAGCCATAACATATTCAGTAATATTCTAAATTGATCAACAGCACAAAATAAATAAATTAATTAAAAATAAAAAATCCCCTGTGCCCCTTGGTTTCTGTGGCTGTTCGCTTCTTTCATATTGATATTCTGAATTCATTCAGGAACGGATGCGTGAAGCGTGCCGAATATGCCTTTGTCACTTGTAAATTTGGTCCACTTTGATAGGCATAACACTGGCCAGCTCACCTTGTTAATCACCTTCAGCGCTCCGTTGCTAGCTTCGCGAAATCGCTGCTAAAAGTTTTATTTGTCGGAAAATCCTGTGCGTTTTTGTGGAACAGACTAAGCTTAATCCATCTTTTTATAATCTATGTGGCAATAATAAAACAGCGTTGACTTTAAAATCGTTTGCGCGAAAGCCAAAGAAAAGCCAACGCGTTCTTAAAACTGAGGGTCGCTTTGCATGGTTAGGCTTCATGTGAATTACTTCTGCTGTCATATCAGTTATCACTTCGGTTTTGGTGTTCGGATTTTTGTTCACGCGTGGAAGTTGTTTGAATACCGTAAATGGGTTAACGCCCATATATATATACATATATATATATATATATATATATATATATATATATATATATATATAAGATGCGAAATTGAGAAACGCTTCGTTTCTCAAAACGAAGCGTTTCTCAATTTCGCATCTTATTTTAAACTAGCAACCAAGTACGTTTACCTTATTGTGCTATATATATATATATATATATATATATATATATAGCGAAGTATACGCTTCGTTAAAGGGAACATATTTATTCTACTCGACGTTTCGATCGGAAGACCGATCTTCTTCAGCATCTCCTGATGAAGATCGGTCTTCCGATCGAAACGTCGAGTAGAAAAAATATGTTTCCTTTAACGAAGCGTATACTTCGCATGGGCTCGTTATAAATATGAGAGAAGCCAACAGCCACAGAAACCAAAAGACAGAGGGGATTTTTAATTTGTTTATTTATTTTGTGCTGTTGTTCGATTTAGAATATTACTGAATGTGTTATAGCTTAAAGCTAATTGATTAGTAAAGCAGAAGAAAAACAACCACATGGCGCCGGTGTGATACGAACCCACGACCTCCGAATTACGCGTCCGGTGCTCTACCCCTGAGCTAAGGGGACGGCTGTCAAATCTTCTGCTTTCGGGCGTGTTTATGTTTGCAAATAACCGAACCTTGAGAGTGTTCATCAGCAGCACCCACGTTCTTAAGCGGCGGGCGTAGCACGTCCTGAGTTACCGCTGATGTGACGTAGAACGTCATCGAACGTCGAGGGTGGAAGCTGTGTGAGAACCCTCTTATGCCATATATATATGCGAGTGTGTGTTTGTGAAACTGTTTATTCTGTACTTCACACTTCATATTCGTAGGTCTTTGGGAGTCCACATATCACAAATGGCGCAGTTGTACACCGGTTAAGGGGTGCGCCACTGCGCCACCACCAGAGCCCTCATAACAAAATGCGCTCGCAACATGGAAACATGCGCTAGGGCCTGAGTTCCTCAGTTGATGCTAATTACGTTACAAATACCGCAGATGACGATTGCTACGTGGCGTGCATGTTTTCCCGAGTGGCCACTCGCCAGCTTCACTCCAATCTGCCTAGCATTGTAATCGTCTCTGACAGCGTTTTGATGATGGCAGCATACCCTTTCAATTAAAATTCCTTGCCTGATTTCGAAGCTCGTTGCACGTAAAATTGCTTAGAGTATCTTTAGGTGTTGAAATCGCTTATCTGATTACTTCGAAATTATGGAGCAGTTTTCAGCCCTCAACTTCAAATGTATTCGTAAGCGTCCACTATGTACTATGGTGTTTAATTCATTTCAGTATAATTAAAGCGTCGAATAGGACAACCCCGGCCCTTTTCTAGCGCGCACGTGAACAAAACAAGCTCATCTTATTGTACTGCGGGAGGTGGCCGCAATTATTGGTATTATGTCATTTCATTTCGCTAGGCAATGACCGCACCCTAGGCAAAGTCAAACGCAGGAAAAAGATGTGTTTTTGCTTCGCAATCATCAAGGCTTTTGCGACATGAAAGGAAAAGCCAGGAGGGCAAAACAGTCAAACCCGACCCATTGTTTAAGCGAGATCGTGCTTTATCACTCAATGCTATCTCATGTCTCTCTGATAGCTGGTGGCTTAAGTAAGCATGTGGTCAAACCTCGCGACGTACGCCCACACGTATGCTTCTCTTGAAATACTAGGCCCTCAGACATTTGGCATCCCCTCTCCTATCTGTATCGGACGCTCCACTGCGCGCACTGCGTCTGCGAAGCACGCGCGATTCCCTCTGCGATGCAGCCGCACAGAGGAGGGCATCGTTTCAAGATGGCAACCTTTCCTGCGCGCCTTTTCTACGCAAGATTACTAGTTCTGCTTTTGGCGCAAGCCTCAGTCACCGCAGCAGGCAAGTGCAGCTTCATTATACGCTGTGTTCTTAAATGAAACTCACTAACTTTAATGCACTTTAAGTACTCTCGCTATGTTTATTTATTTATTATTGTGTTTTTAGGCGCTAGCTTCACTCTGCTGCGTAAAGGCGGGTAACGCCGTGTGTGCAGCATAACTTTGGCATGTGGTGTCCAAAGAGCAGCCTTGGAGGCAGGTGGGCCACCTAGGTAACGTGACCTTGTGGCGTCATCACAACCTGCCCACATCGAATAGTCAGCAAACTGCCCGCCATGGAAGGTGGCAGTTAAATTTATGATTGATCGTTTGGGAAGATCAACCTCGGAGGCACAAGACCCACTGCTCGCGGCACTTTCCATCGCAGGGCAGACGCGTAGCTCTTAACCGCTGCATCACTGCGCCAGGAGTGGTATGAGGACTCCGAGGGATCTGTGAATGTAAAGTATAGAACGACATCCTGTATATTGCCGCGAATGGTTGTAGTGTTTGTTTGTTCATTCTTCAAAGCTGCTGGCACACCGCTTTATCGCTTTGTTTAGGATGCAATACGCGCCTAGATTTATCTCGATTGAATGCATCCAGGCGGAGCCGACTCTGCGTTGTTCCAGAATTTTCTAGTAACTTTCCAAGCTTTATCTCGAAAGTTCGCCGTCAGCTTTAAAGAGACCACGGCTGAGAGCGGCGGGAATTCTGTTCGATGAAGCCGTGACCCGACGCCAAGGACGACGTGCAACGCCACAGCCAGGACATCTGACTAGAAGTCGTTATCGACGGCCGCAAAGCTACCGCTCTAGTCTACACAGGAGCCAAATATTCGGCGATGAATGGAACATTCGCTGCGCAGCTGAGGAAAGTAACGACCTTTAGGGACGGCGCGCAAATTCGCAACGCAGGGGGCCACCTCATTACGCCACAAGGACGATGCGCAGCGCGTGTAACCTTCTAGGAACATACCTATCCCACGACCTTCGTAGTGCTACGGCAATGTTCCCGCGTAGTGATCTTGGGCATGGATTTCCTTAATGAACATTAGGCGATCATCGACCTACGATCCAAGCTGATCACACTTTCCACGCATGAGGCCATCCCGTCAATAAGGACTCCGTAACATCACGTTGCACTTCGTGTCCTAGAGGAACAACTGAGTGTCCCACGCCGCTCAAGCGTCATCGCCACCGTAAGTGCCACGGAAGCGAATAACACTCAAGGCATTATCGAGGGGAACATGTAGTTAATTCTCGACCGAGGAACCAGCATCGCAAGAGGAATTGCACATTTCCGCAGTGGACAAGCCGAAGTACTGCTGACTAACTTAAGCGATGAATACCGGCACGTTAGCAGAGGAACGACGATTGCTTTCCTCGACGAAATATTTCCTCACCCTCTCCGCCCCATCCGTAGAAGATTCGCCTGGCCAACAGAACTCGCCCACTTTCGACACAAACCCAGCCCTGCCCCGGAACAGGCAAGACCAGATCCGCAATGTCCTTCGAAGCAACCGCGAGTGCTTCTCGTCATCGCCGAAGGTCCGACAAACGCCGATTGCCAAGCATCCCAATATAACCGACTGGCACGCCCAGCCTCTCCGCCAAAGCCCCTACCGAGTGTCTACGCGAGAACGGCAAGCCATCCGGGACCAAGTAGAAGAAATGCTTCGTGACGACATCATCCAAGCTTCAAAGAGCCCCTGGGCCGTACCGGTTGTCCTAGTGAGAAAGAAACACGGCACACTTCGATTCTGCGTTGATTACCGCCGCTTGAACAACATCACAAAGAAGAACGTCTACCCCCTCCTCCGCATCGACGACACACTGGACCGGATGTGCAACGCTAAGTATTTCTCATCCATGGACCTCAAGAGCGGCTACTGACAAATTGAGGTCGATAAAAGATCGAGAAGACCACATTCATCACTCCAGATGGCCTCTTCGAGTTAAAGGTGATGCCGTTTGGTCTCTGTTCCGCACCAGCGACATTTCGGCGAGTAATGGATACAGTGCTGACAGGCCTGAAGTGGCAGATTTGTGATGACGTCGTTGTGTTCGCCTCAAACATTTAGGAGCACCTAAAAAGGCTTCGAACAGTACTAGACGCAATCAAATCGTCCGGCCTAACCCAGAAAGCAGAGAAGTGCGACATTGCCTATGAAGAGCTGCTCTTTCTAGGCCACATTGTTAGCAAGGAGAGAGTACGCCCAGAGCCGCAGAAAACAGCTGCTATCGCAATGTTTTCGCCACGGGCCGATAAGAAAGATGTGCGCAGATTCCTCAGACCGATGATTTCTCAATAACTTTTCGCGCGTCGGTGAGCCACTGACCCACCTTACAGAAGCAGACGTGCCATTAAAATTAGAAGCGCCGCAAGTGGAAGCCTTCAAGAAACTTCAGCGTCGTTTACACTCCCCGCCGATCCTCGCGCACTTTGACGAAAACGCCGAGACTGAAATTCATACCGATGCATGTAGTGTGGGCCTAGGCGCTGTCATTGTTCAGAAAACTGACTGAGTGGAGAAAGTCATAGCGTACTCTAGCCGTTCCCTGTCCAATGCCGAGGCTGATTATTCGACAACCTAGAAGGAGTGCCTTGCCGTCATCTGGCTTACGTCGAAATTCCGCCCCTACCTGTACGGACGACCATTCAAGGTGCTCACCGATCACCACGTGCTGTGCTGGCTTGCCAGTTTTAAGGACCCCTCCGGCCGCCTCGCTGGGTGGAGCCTGCGCCTCCAGGAATTTGTCGTCACCGTCGTTTACAAGTCCGGACGCAAGCACTCTGACGCCGACTGCTTGTCACGAGCCCCTGTAGATGCACCGCCGCCGGACGACGATGAGGACGCCTTTCTGGGACCCATCAGCTCCAGCTCTTTTGCACAACAGCAACGATCGGACTCTGACATAAAATGCCTCATCGAATCCTTTGAAAGCCAGGTTTCTTCACCTCCCGCCTCGTTCAAGAGAAGATTGTCTTCGTTCTGTTTACAGAATGATGTCCTCGTGATGAACTTTGCGGCGAACAAAACCGCCTACCTCCTTGTTGTTCTTCAGAAGTTCTTCAGGCTGCACACGACGAGCCGACAGCTGGACATCTCGGCTTTTCTCGCACCCTCTGCCGCGTTCAACACAAGTATTACTAGCCACGAGTGTCTGCCGATGTCGCACATTATGTGAAAACCTGCCGAGATTGTCAGTGATGAAAGACCTATCCACACAACCAGCAGGGTTTCTGAACCCCATTGAACCCCACTCACGACCCTTTGAGAACATCGGCATGCACTTGCTTGGCCCTTTCCTTAAGTAAACATCTGGAAATAAGTGGATCATTATAGCGACTGACTACCTGACCCGCTACGCCGAGGCAAAAGCCCGACCAAACGGAACGGCAGCAGAAGTCGCGAAATTTTCCGAACAGTATATTCTTCTGTCACGCGGCGCTCCCGATGTGCTCATCACGGACAGAGGAACAGCAGTCACGGCGGAACTGACGCAAGCCATCCTGCGTTACAGCCAAACCAGGCATCGGAGGGCAAGTGCATACCATCCGCAGACCAACGGACTGACCGAGCGCCTGAACGAAACCATCGCCGATATGCTCGCCATATATGTCGGTGCCGAACATAAGACCTGGGACGTTATCCTGCCTTAGCTCGTCTTCGCATACAACACCGCAGTGCAAGCGACCACCCAGATGACGTCTTTTAGGCTCGTCCATGGCAGGGAGGCCAAGATCACGCTGGACGCCATGCTGCCAAACGTTACCGAAGATAACATCGACGTCGCCGCCTACGTTCAACGCGCAGAAGAAGCCGAAGGATTGCCAAATTACGGATCAAAGACCAGCTGCGGACCGACGCCAGACGCTACAACCTACGAAGACCCAACGCGGAATACAAGCCAGGAGACCGAGTCTGGGTTTGGACGCCCATTCGCCGCCACTGATTGGGTGAAAAACTTGTGTACCGCTGTTACCGCCCGTACAAGGTTCTTCGTCGGCTAGGTGAACTGGACTATGAAGTCGTATGAAATGACTGCATCCCAGCACGCCGCGCACTCCCAGAAGTTGTCCATGTCGTCCGTCTAAAGCCCTATTATGCGCGCTAAAGCTCGTTGAATTTACACCCTTGGTGTTTATTTTTACACAATCTGTTTTTTCCGGCCGCATTATGTACTAAAGCATCGGGTCGGTGCTTCTTTGAGAGGGGAGTAATGCCGCGAATATTTGTAGTGTTTGTGTGTTCATTATTCAAAACTGCCGGCACGCCGCTTTATCGCTTTGTTTGCGATGCAAGACGCGCCTAGATTTATCTCGATATATTGCATCCGTGTAGTGCCTACTCTGCTTTGTTCCAGAGTGTTCTAGAAACTTTCCAAGCTTTACCTCGAAAGTTCGCTGTCAGCTTTAAATAGAGCACGGCCGAGAGCGCGGCGGGGATTCTGTTCGACGACCGCCGAGCACGCTTGTTGCTACGTCGCCGCGGAGTGATTCAGTTCTTTGCGGGCGCAAGTCAGTCCAAATAAAGAGTTATGTTTCGAAGACATTCTCGCTGTTTTCCTGTTCGCCCGACTACAGAAACCACTAGGTGCCAATATATGGCAATCAACCCACTACACCATGGGGTCATATTCTTAAGGCGGAGCTTAAGAGACCCCACCAATTGTTTTTTATTTTATTTTTCAAGTGCCAGCGAGCTGATGTCAGGAAACGTGCAGCTCCTTTCTCGCTTGAGTTCAAACAGTGAGCGGTAATTTTGTTGGCAATTACCAGAATTCTAGAACTGCGCACGTCATAAGTGCTGTCAGGTGTCGTAAACCTGTCAGGTGTCGTTAATATAAGGACCCGTCTATGGACTGTGTCCACCTGTAACTAACCTCACCATGTGTCGCACGGGCTTGGAGTGATATAGAGCAAGGATATATTTTGTTTTTTGTTCTGGAATATTATGTTTTATGGCATTGCTTGTTACGGACATGCTAGATGTTACGGACATCTAGTCGCAAGCAGGCGGGGAGTTTTTTTACTGTTTGCTACTGCTAGAGGTGCGTTTTAGACCCGCGATGCCACGCGCTCGAGTATTCCGGCCCTGTAGAGAAAAACGACAGATCCACGCGAAAAATACGACAAAATGCTTTGTACTTTCGTCGTAATGACCGATTTCTATTTTGCTTTGTAGTTATTTTCTTTAGTATTTAGTTATTTTGTATTATCTATCAGTAGTCTTTAGCTATGTTCTACTTTTCTGCGGTAACTACACAAAATTTTGCTGTTACTACAAAACTTCCTGTGTTTGTTACAAGTTCTTGATCAAAAACATTACAGAAAATATCTTGTGACGGCAGAAACGTTTCTATTGTGTTTATGGACTGCATACTCCTAAACATTGCTTTAAAAAATGCGCCCGCCCATCTTTGTCTCTATTTGGCCAGTCTATCTGTTGCACTGTGGTCATGTGGTTCCTTCAAATCACAGCCACAGTGATGTTCTTCGGCTATTTATTCTGAAAGACATGTTTCTGAAGGCACTCCATTATTCTAACTGATTCTGTGCCTATCAGAGGAAGATGCAAGCGTGTATGCGTCCCAGAACACACAATGCATGCAAAATTTATTTATCAAGAAAATGATAGCCAGTATAATGGGAACCCTACAGAGAGTAATAATTTGTGCGGGACAGCTGCCCCGGGAGCAAAAGGGAAGAAAAAAGCCGTAGTTCGGCAGCAAGTGAAGCCGCTCTAATAAAAGGCCCGGATGAAGGAAATTCTATTCTCGATATTACAGGAGATATAAACTGCAAACCGAGCTAGTTCAACCTGTTGTCATGTTCTTGTTTACTTAAGATTGGGCGCCGAGGCATTCAGGGGCGCATGCACGCATGCACGCACGCACGCACGCACGCACGCACTCATATACCCTCGCGGGTGCGCGCACACCCGCGACTCAGAGACTTGTTAATGCAGAACGTTTTGTTTCTGCCGCTATAGACGAGGGTGGCGCTGCTAAACACACTCAAGGTTACTGAGCTGCACAAGATTGGATATCCACTGCCATACCGCAGTTGGAAGAGCACCATAGGCGACAGGCGCAGACTGAAGGTTCAAATCCAATTAGCGGCATGGGGTTTTTTCTTCCATTTCCCACCCAATCATCTCTACGCCATAAAATGAATACAAGACCGGTTCCCCATTGGTGAACATCACAAATAAAAACGAAACGGCCGCCGCGGTGGCTCAGTGGCTATGGTGCTCGGCTGCTGTCCCGAAAGACGCGGGTTCGATCCCGGCCGCGGCGGTTGAATTTCTTTGGAGGAGAAATTCGAGGCCCGTGTACTGTGCGATGTCAGTGCACGTTAAAGAACCCCAGGTGGTCGAAATTTCCGGAGCCCTCCACTACGGCGTCTCTCATAGCCTTAGTCGCTTTGGGACGGTAAACCCCATAAACCAACCAACCAAAAACGAAACGTGGGTTCATTATCTTATGATGTCCTCTGTATGAGTGACTGTTTGCTTCTTTCATTTGTATGCCAAAAAGAGCCCCTGGGTTTCCAGCCCTTGTGTTTGTACATACAGGGTACAAGATTTTGGGCAGTTTTAAGAATATACTTATTCCGTTGCAACTGCGTTTTTTTCAACATAGCATTGTCAGTGGTATACTGCATCAGAATACAGCTACGATGTGCCTGCTTGCAGGCTGGGGTACTAATTTTGAAAAGAAAACCACTGAGCTATTACTGCTGTGCTCCTTATGTACTGAGAGGCCTGTAGCATATCGTAAGTATTATTTGGTTTTAAAATTTCTAAAACCGAATTATCCTCGGCCCTGTGGCTTAATAATTTGCAGTCATTTCTCGCATCATCAGCAAATAGCAGTTCTGTGGGGAACGAACTACGACATCCATTCAACCGCGTCAGGTCGTGGCGCTAGTGCCACGTGACAATCTCTCCATCGCCCGTGCTGCGGAGTTCGCCACTCCTAGCGATATATATCGCTAGACTCACAGACGCTGAAAAAACGTAGCTTAGGTATACTAACGTTTCTACTGGCTGCCAGTTTCGGTTAGGGTGATTAGTACGCTCCAGAATATATAGCACTAGAAAAAAAATTCGCTGTGGCTTAGCTTGGTTAAGCCCGGTAATTGCGAAAGCAATATCCGTACCTACGCCATGGTTCAGCTGGTAGTGTAGCTGGTGGTGGTGCTTGTGGTTAGACTTGTGGTGATGCATCGGTTATACAATCCAAACCAATCCAATGCAATCCAATGCAATGCAATCCAATCCACTCCACTCCAATCCAATGTACTCTAATCTAATCTAATGTAATCTAATCTAAACTAATGTAATCTAATCCAATCTAATCCAATCCAATGCAATGCAATCCACTCCACTCCAATCCAATGTACTCTAATCTAATGTAATCTAATCTAAACTAATGTAATCTAATCCAATCCAATCCAGTCCAGTCCAATCCAATCTAATTTAATCTAATGTAATCAAGGTCAAATTAAGGTCAATGGTGGTCACCGCCGCGGCACGGCAAAGGCATGAAAGTGCAAGTAGTATTGCTTTCTCATTAATAAAAGATTCTACAGTGATCCGCATTTATGACACAGAAAGGGTACAAGAAATGAACGTGGAGAACAAAAAAAGGTCGAAATGACAGGAGTAAAGAGCCTGTACAATCCAAAGAGGAAGGAGTAAAAATGAAGTAAGCTGTCCTCTATCATACTACCTTTCATAAAAGGGAGGGGGCATTAGGAGGCAGCTTAATCCCTTTTAACTCCGAACGCTCATTCCCTTTTTGCTCCAGTGCAGTGTATTCGTGGTTAGAGTGCCCAGCTTGCACATATAGACGAAGAGATATATATAAACAAGAGAAACGCATACAAACATGCACAGAAGCTCAGAAACCAAAGACATATTCATTGGCTGCATTCTCCCTAGATTTGTTTTTTCTGGGGAATTCGCACTCGAGCGCATTCATGACCACCATTCAATCAAGACGTGGTTCTCGACATGGGCTGTGGTCAATACAAGCACAGAAGTGCAAGTGTGGACATTCGCGCGCACCTATGGGCGCGTGTGTTTGTGTGTTCTGAAGCCGAAGTGCAATCCATGAACATGTCTCTGGGTTTTGACTTTCTGTACGCGTGTATGTATGAACCTATCTATCTGTCCACGTTAGTCTGGTTCTTTTAATATGTCCACGTTTTAAGCGCGTCCTACTTTTATAATGCAGCATTGTGCCGTCTCCTTTTCAATAGCTATAAATTTTGGGGTGTTATTACACAATTATTACTGTGCTGAAGAAGTCACCGGTCGAAACGTCAGTAAACCTACAATGTAAACAAAGATAGCAAGAGGGGGTGAGAGGTTAGTCTTTCTTGAGGACTAAATTATTTGCACTGACAATAGTCCTTTTCGGGACTAACCATGAATGGTCGAAGTGTTGGCCCTTTGGTACTATCTCCACATTGTCGCACTATCTGTCGTTTGGGGATTAACTGAAGAGGTTGTAACTCTTGGTCCCCTAAGAAACGGGGCGCCAGTTAGTCTCCGGGAGCAGAGTTAAAAAAATGCAAACAAGCGTGATTTGCAGCGTAATTTAGAGTGGGGCACTTTTAGAACTCTCTCATTACATCTAGTAACAACACAGAACACAAAAACAAACACACATGAAAATACCAGGATTCAAACAACAACCTTTGGAGTGTGAACCGAGCAAGCACAGAGCCAAGCCACTATAGCATACGCACTTGAGCACAGAATAAAAACCTTGTATACGAAGCACACAAATTGCTTGGGTTTACCGCTCGCAGTTTCATGAAGCGTAGTGCGGTGTAAGCAGTGTTGTAAAATTTTGCAACAACCTACGGTAAGCCTTAAAGCACACTCACAGTGGTCTAGATAACGTTTTCGGCCAAAAAGGAAGCGCCGAAAAGCCGTAAAGTATCGCCGAACCATCGATACCTTGAGCCGGTACGCCACAACCACCAATCCTTTTCTGCTCGTTTCTTTTGCGGATTAATGGTTTTATTGCACCAACTGACAGCTGCACATTGCTGTCTGTTGAAATTAAATACAGACGGCTTTGACTGCCGGGCAGCGGCGACGGGAAATTGACAATTTGCCACAAAGCGTTTCGCTAAATAGCTCCAGAACTTACACAGCATCACGTAAGATAGTAAACCAACGGAAACGAAATAAACTGCGTATTTTTTATAGCTCTCTCTTTCAACTCACTTTCGACACGTATTTAAGATCATAGTACTTGTCAAAGCACTTTCTCAGCTGCTGGTCGCCTCAGTTCCATGAAGCTTTTTTCTCGGGCAAAAGGGTCTATCTGCTTCAGCAAGGACAACGGCGGTTCTCTACCTAAAATCAAGGCTCGTTCACACTGGGGCATACGGAGGCAAGAGCGACCGAAATCTGCCGCCGTCGAAGTGTTGCCTCGTTCACATCTGCCGGCCACCATGTCTCCGGTCGTGCCGTACACAGATATGCTTAGAAAATTGTAGAGCACTGTTGTATAGCGTTGGAGAAATGCAAAAGCTTGTGTTTAAACATCAGCAACATTTTACAGCAAGTCATGGTTTCCACCTCACTCTTACTCCGTGACCCTGGGATGACGCCAGCAAATTTTTGCAAGCCATAGTTGTCATCAACATCCCCAACGCGCTTTGCCGTCGTACACACCCCAACACGTTCACTTCATGCCCCTGTAACACGCTCGAGCCAACGGGGATACTTTTCTTATGTGTTGCGTGCCCACATAGCACACAGAGGGTCCGCGTTCTACCTGCAATGCCGGCGAATGTCTTTTTTAGAACGGTCATTTTCGTGCGGACACGCTCTGAAGACATGCTCTGCCGTTACAGTATGCGGACAGGTCCTGTACACGCCACTCGTCACGCAAGAAATGCTTTCGCATTAAAAGGGTATACGTCGACGCTGTCTACGTACCGTAAGCGTATGAACGCCTACGGACGTTAAACGAAGGTGCTCTGCGGGACATTGCATCATTTCTCCCATTCCTGCTTTTATTTCACCGTGTTCACGGATACGCAACGATATGCTGAGCCCAGTGGTTCCATGTAGTTAGGACGGGAGGCGCTCTAGTCAAAAAACCGACGCACCTCTTAACCCTAGAAGCGCTCGAATCGTCACTCTAAATGAAAAATAAAGCAATTTCATCACTCATACGTCTCGTTATAGGTGAAGGGAAAGACCAATGCCATATTTATGGCCAGTGAACGCATTGTAGAAGACAGTAACAACGAAGAAATAAGTCTGAAGCGAGGGGCTCTGCTTTAAAAGGCGCTGTCATGCTTGTCGCCGCGAAAATACAACTGCTGCTATGCTTCGTTTATTTCCTTTATTTAACTTTCGATCGGTGAAAAATCTTCATCGGAGGGAACAGTGAACGTTCAAGCCTGAGCTAGGGCCGAGAAAATGGGGGGAGCAGGCGGCAGAACAAAAGGTAAACAAATTTATATCAAATGAAAAATGAAAAAAGCAAAAATGATTAAAATAATACAAAAACTTCAAGCACTTGCATAGGAGCACCATTTCGTTTATCTGACATTATCAAGCGAGCATCGGCTTTTCCGTTCATCAGCGCCCTTTCACGGAGCGAACCGGCAAACTCAGCGAGAGCTGCCGCATTGAGCACGAAGCCAAGGCCAAGACTACCGTTGTCTGCTTGATTTTCCCACATTCTTTCCCTTACCACGATGCTTGTCACAACCCTTCCCGACAACCCGAAGACGGCAAGTGAAACCGGCCGATACCAGCAGGCTCACCATTCTACGATCGAGTCTCGGCAATCTGCTCTTCCTTTTTCGAGGGTACTGAAGTGTAGAAGGGTACTTTCTTGAGCTTGTCGGCACATAATCACTAGGTAAAGGCGCAGCGTGACTGAGACCGGACGAAATAAGTACGTAGACACAGCCCTGACTTACGGCTGATGACTTATTAGTGTCATGTTTGACAGCTGTTTTTGCCCTGCGCAGTCAATATGTGCCACGCGCTGGTTGTGGTCGTTTTTCACCTATTTATTGCGTGACAGAAAGCTCGGTTCTAGGACCTATCCTTTTTTCTCTTTATGTGAATGACCTTCCTGTATATGCAGAAAAATCAGATGTCATTATGTATGTGGACGACAAGGCTATGATAGTTAGTGCCAAATCTATAGAGAATGGCAAAATGGTGCTTAATAAGGAGCTTCAATGCATTAAATCTTGATTCCAATCTAACCGTCCATCCTTTAACACTGAAAAAACGAAATATATTCCTTTCAAATCGCCCCATAAACCTGCTGCATATCACTCTGCAGTTGCATATCGGAGCTGATGAGTTGCAGCAGGTTGACGCAATCACGTACTTAGGAGTGTTCTTCGATAAATATTTCAACTGGTACCTGCACATTGATGCCCTGTGTAAAAAACTGTCGTACTCTTGCTATAGATTAGCGAAAACATCTAAATATTTTCAGACTAATACGCTAAAACAATATATTTGAGTTTGTTTCAGTCACAGCTGGCATACTGTATTGAGGCCTGGGGCCATACATACCCATCGTATATCGATCCCGTGGTAAGGCTGCAAAAAAGGGCTCTTAGAATTACCAATATTGTTGAACTTATAACTCCATCGCGGCCTTCATTTAAACAAAATAACATTATGCCACTAACTAACCAAAGAGGCTATCGTTTAGCAATTTTTGTAAACAATTATATTTGCAACTCTAGCACCTTCCCTTTAGTTTCATACAAGCCCCCTCCGTCTAGTTGTCGTTCAGCCACTCATGGAAAGTTCTTGCTTCCAATATCTAACAATCATTATGGTAATCGATGTCCCCGGTTTTGAGGTGTCAAAATTTCGAATTCTATCCCATGCTCAGTCATATCTTCACCTAATACATTAAGAGCACTGAAGCATCTTTTTCTTCACACAGAAGTGTCTCAGTAAAGCGACACTATACGCGTCTGTGGCGTGGACGTTACTGTTAATCTATTGAACGCGGCAGTCTGAATGTAGAAGGACCTTTCTTTTTTCTTTGGTAATATTTATGTCATACAATAATGCTTCAGTTTGTACAATGTTGTTTTGAATTGCAATTGTTTCATTCTACACCGACAAATGTGTATTTTTTTCTCCTGAAACATCAGTAGACTTATTTGCATTCATTTTGTGATCCATGACTAGCCTTTGGCTAAAGATCTTTGAGTGTTTTTATGTAATGACATGTGTGCTTTGAAATAAAGAAAATAAAAAAGAACGGTCATCAGTAGTGTGGCAGTGCTGCGTCTGTTTTCTTCTTTGATCCTGTCTCAGTGGCGCTATGCCCTTAAGTGATGAATTTCAAAAGTGTACCGGCGCCATCAGGCAAGCATGGAAAACTAAGAGCAATAAACAACTGGTTTCTTCACAGATGGGCCAACAAAAACACATGTCCTTTAAACTTTTTTTTCCGGAATGACAAAATGGAGAAACAGGCATCTGCTGCCTACATGGTCCAAACCAGTCAGTAAACGTCTGGCAGCAAATTAAGAACAAGTGATGCTTTTTTTTTTGCGCGATTAGTTGTTCAAACTTTGAGTAAGCGGAAAGCATTTGGTGCCACAAGACTTGCCCTGAACACTTCTGGCACCTACTGAACCCCATAAAATCGGCGGGAAAAAAAGTGTGCTGCTGTGAACAAATTTAGCATCAGCTTAGCAGATCATGGTCGCCCTGGCCTGTGTTTCACGCGCATGGGGCAACTCTCGCCGAGTTTGCAGATTCGCTCCGCCATAGGATGCTATCAAGAGAACAGTAAGCGCTTGGGTGATACTGACAAATAACTGGAAAGGTGTACATACGTACCTGCACACAGAGTCGCAATCGAGAAACATGCTCTTTGGAATCACTTGGTGGTTGGAAAACACGCAAAAACGAGGACGAACAGGTCCACATGCAATTGCAATCGCCCGTAAAAACAATGAGCACACTAACGTCGCCGGCGAGGCGCTGAGGTTTGCGAACACATTTGGTAACTGCTGTTATTGGAATGTTAGTAACGGTAGCGCCGAGCGTTGCCATCTCGATACTCTCGGCTGTATACATGCGCACATTCATGCCAGCGAGTGTCTGGGCCACAGTCGTATCCTAGAACCGCTTCGTTTTTTTCATTGAGCGGTGGCTACTGTGTTAAATTATATTCTCCTTTCCTGGAAATTAAATGCACCTCTTAAAAACACAATGAAGCTGTGGGCAAAGCCACTTCCTCTCGATGAGAGCATTTTACAAACTCTCGTGTACCAGAAGTAAAAGCCTCGTGTGCCACTTATATAAGGCAGCCTTCTGTCACACTCGAGAGTAAAATATATTACACCCAAAATTCGGGATCCTGAATGTGCCGATTCGTTAGCTGAGTTGTTTGTTTTTAGATTGTTGTTATCAAGGGGTATAAATACCAAATAACGTTTAGATAAATTAGAAGTGCGAATGGCGTCTCTGTAACCTTCTTCCTTCTGTTTTCTAAACTATTTTGAGTGTTACATTTATTTACAACTACGTCATGGGCTTTGTCTTTAAAAGGTACCAAAAAGTTATATATCGAAAGTAGTTGTAAATTTCGAATGGTAATTAAGGGCATTGTTACTTTCTTTAGGCCTGAAACGTCTCATAGTCTGATTTGTATTCTTCGCAGACACGTGCTCATTCGAAGACGGCATTTGCTCCGGATGGGTCTCCACCAACTGCAGCAAGCAGGCCTGCTTTGAAGTGCTCAAGGTTGCGGGCATGAAGCACGGGCCCACAGTGGACCACACACATGGAACAGGTGAAGCTCAGCGCACCAAGCTGTCGTGGCCTCTCAAGCCTACTAGTACTGTAATTTGTGCACCCTTCGGAAATTGTTCCCCACGCCTCTTTACCACATTTGGAGCATGTTGTTTTATTGTCGCCTTCATTTATCTTCGCTCCCCTTCTGTACTGACCTTGTCGAATTTTTGTGGGTTTCAGCTTTCCGTGTGAGGCTGAAAAGTAAAATCCGCCAACCTTATAAGGCACTTACAGACCAAAAAAATGTGTTATTTATTTATTATTGCTTGTAAATTTGATTTGTGATCGATTATGCAGCCTTTATATTTGTGCGATAAAAAAGGAGGTTTACTGAGGTAATGGGCAGTGTTCGCTGATTTTGGAATGTTTTAGTTAAAAAATTATAACAACCATTTGTTGCGCGATGCCACAAGGTGCTTGATTATCCTTTTTAGGAATATTCATTGATATGCCATTACAACTGGCGGTTCACATCACTGGGAAGAAATATATTCAAACTTACAAAAAACCAACGCAAAAAAAAGAGAGACGCACGAAAGCACTGTAGCCATTACCCTCAGAATTCCTGTTTTTCTTGCGCTGGTATTGGGAAAGTAATTATGCAGAATCATCTATAGGGGAACGTGGGAGCAGCGTTGAAAGGCGACTTTTATCTGACAAGCCAAATATGGATTGAGCAGTCTTTTAACTTAAATTCCAACTGCTCGGAAACAACCGGCCTGCCAAATAATGTGAATCAAACAATAAAAACAATAAAAATTATGAAATATAGATAAAGGATGTAAAATAGCGCGCCATCAGACATGTTCGCAAAGTTGATGATTTATTATTGATGATTTATCAAGGATTATGTCGTACTGCAAAGAGTCTCTGCAATGCTCGCCAGGAATTAATGCTATAAACCTCGCCACTTCCACTGCTATATTTCATGCGATTAAGCATGGCCATCACTCATCATGGTTGTCGTGTTGTCACTGCAACGAAAAGTTAGTTGCCATGTAAAGGCTTAAGCAAACTGCTACAAAACTGCTAGTCATACAATCATGTTTCTATCTAGGCGGCTAAACTTGCTTTGAAAATTATGTTATTAAACAAAAAAATGATGTGGTTCAGCTCTGGTTAAATCTGGCTGGTTGCGAAAGCAATAGAAACAGTAGAGCAACTAGATTCACATATAGACTCTTCGTCGGTGACTTCCATAGCGAGACTCCTCGAGGAGCGCGGCACGACCGGCTCCTCCTGGCTGCGGTGGAGAGAGCTAGCTGACGCCACGCGTAACCATAGCAGCGGAGAGGCTGACGTCACACCGTCTGTTAGGCGCGGCGGCGGCTCCTCGAGGAGCAGGGGGCTCCACGGACCACGCGACGAGCGGTTAGAACAGGCGTAGTATTGCTTTCGAAATAAAACTTCATAACATTCAAGCACTCTTCAAAGCGTCGTGATTAGAAGCTATTTCCTGCGTAGAAAATTTGCTGCAGTTCATGCTTCCACGCGCGGCCACCAGTACCAGCTTGAAGAGAAACTTCCGATTCACCTGTGAGCGCATTCTGCGCATCTTGGGGTGTGCACCATGGTCTCTGGAGAATCGAGTCAACATAATGCCGTCGACGTCAGCACATATTGGGATTCGGCTTGAAGTTAGGCACGGCAGCAATGCCCACATTGGGATCGTGCTCTTAATGTTGTCGCCTCTGTGGTCAGTTATTTCTGTTTCGTTTGTTGCCTTCAGCGGTACATCTACATATCTGTACGGCCAGAGGCAAAGCCAGCAAAGCGAATAATTCTCTTTCGCTTGTTCCCAAAGAACGCTGCCAAGAACTTTTTTGACTGCCAGCTTCAAGCTGTTTGACTCTCGCGCTGGCACAAACTTGCCTTAAAATGAGCAAAGTTTAACTACTAAGTATCTTCTACGGAAACTTCACCCGAATAGCATTCACGCATTTACTTTAGGTTATCAGCAGAGTGCCGACCGAATAATCTGCTTGCGCAAGTCAATCTCGCAGAAAATAAGGAGCTGCACTAAAGTATTTTCGAGATATTTGTCCCTATTATTCCACCTGCGGTTAGTGCACACAATAATTACCTCTAAGTCGCCCGTGTTTTCACGCCGAAAATGATTCTTATCAAACCATCCTTGTGTCGCTTAGGAAATACACGTTGCCAGTTTGTACCATTTCACGCGCAGTACACCGCCTCTAAACACAATTTGCAATTACCATATTTCTGCTAACACAAAATTCAACTTTTATTTCAGGTTTCCAGAAACAGGTTTAAAATAGGAATTTTTTTGAATAGTCATAATTGTTTCCATGTAATTTTCATTCCGAAAACATACTAGTTCTTCAGTTTCCCGTTAGAGTTACCACAAAAATTTAAGAGATGAGGCAGCTACTCTTCAGGGCGGCTTTCCCTCTCCGCAGCCATGTAACGGGTTAAAACGTAAGTAAATGCACTGTATTTGTTCCATCCGATGCTCTTTACCAAACACCAAAGTGCGTAGAAGTTCCATCGACTTAACACAAATAAGGTTTCACCATTGATTGATTTGATTTATTTGATTTATTTCCATTTCAAGAAAATGGTGAAAACTGAGGCAAAAATCTGCATAAAGCAGCTTGAAAGGCCCTCAGTCTCTGTACAATGGCAGCAGCACAGGAAACACATGCACAGTTTCTTATAACACTGTAACGGATAAAATGAGCGAGCTTAATAATTAAAAGGGCCTGATAAATTTTACAAAACTTGATAAATTAAACAATTGATCGCACACACATTAGAAGATATTGGTATATCAAATTTGTGGGTGTTCTACAAACATGTATAGCAAACAACGAATACATACAAAAACCTTTTGCAGAAATTGCTCAAGAAAAAATAATTCAATGAAATTGTGTATGTTGAGTGCAAGAGTTTATATGTTTGTTAAAGTCGGTTAGTGAGAGATAACAGATGTTTATGCCTTATGCGAGGAGATGTGCATTGGTAGTTAATGCGCACTACTCATTACGCACCGTCGTCGTCGTCACTTTCGTCGTCATCTGAAGTCGTCGACAGCTCGCAAAAAAGTTAGAGTCATTGTCGGAAAGAAAGTCTATATCGTGAGCAGCGTTTCTGTCAGAACTGCTACAAGAAGCAGCACATTTTCTCGGACACCGCCACCATCGGCATTCTTTTTCATGGCTTATGGCGCTTTAACGTCCCAAACCGACTCAGGCTATGAGAGACACCTTAGTGAAGGGCTCCGGAAGTTTCGACCACCTAGGGTTCTTTAACGTGCGCTGACAAAGCACAGTACACGGACATCTAGAATTTCGCCTCCATAGAATTTCGACCGCTACGGCCGGGATCGAACCCGCGCCTCTTGAGCCCGCAGCTGAGCGTTCTTCATGCATGATGCCATAATGAAATGACGGCTGTGAGGTTAGGCGCCAAGGACGGGAAACGCATATTTTCGTAGACAGCCTACCACTCTCTAGTATTTAAAAATGCAAGGAACGCAACTTCTAGCCTTAACTCGTCTCTGGGGATGAGAGCATTGCATATCGGGCTAGACGAGTGTACCTCGTCATTAGCGATACTGGTACAATCTCCCATGATGAGTGCAGCTGGGATTTGCTGGTTAAAGGGTTAAACCAAAGTAGCAACTGTCATACAGATATGAATATACGGCAAAGTGGGCACGAAGTTTGCCGCAAAAGCCACATGTCAACTGCCAGCTGCGCAAGTTCAATACATTGAGATTCTCCTCAAGTGTCCGAAGCAGACTTTCTGGTCAAGTTTGTGAATGATTTGAGCACGAAGAAAACAGCGAGCTAGGGTGTAACAGAAATTACTCTTCAGAATGCAGCTGTGACCGTTCTAATAGCTCTGAACTCATATTTAAAAACCTGCATAAAGTATGTGTTCATTGCATGCAGCTGAACATGAAACAGTATAGGAAAAAGGAAAAAAGTTGAAGCGTTTCTGCTAAGATTGGTATTTTCTTACGCATTTTGCCTTTTAGTCGACAAACGATGTACAGAGGGCAAAATTCATGTCTATAGCACGTTCTGGGCGTGTTTCGGGCTGAACACGCGATAACTAGCGATAAGATTTGGTTAAAAATGGTCTGAGTGTAAACATGTACAGTTAAACTCATCAAATTTCATCGTCATTTTTTGCCTGCTTGCTCGCAGCGGCTCTGGGAGCTGCGGAACACCCAGTTTGGTTGTTCTAAGCATGCGTTTTGCCCTCTGTACATTTACGTGAAACATTTGATATCCCATGACTAGCTTTCTGTGACCGGCCTGCTCTGAAAAAGCTATTCTTAAGTTTTGCGCCCACGTATCTTTGTTCTCAAAGGCGCTAGTTCATAGCTTAAATACGAAGGCGGTAGGTAAAACTGACTTTTGCCTAGGGGTTACCGGCCGACCCTCGGCATGTGAAAACTTATAGGCATTTTGGTTGCTTCAACACTGTCCGAGATTTGCACACGCTATCTAGAATCTGCAAAAATTCAAGGAAGTTTTAGAGATAAATTTATGAAAATCATTTTAAACTAACAATAAAGGTGTAATTGTCGCCACGTGAACCATATGGCTTAGCGCGGTACCGACCCAGTTGGCTAAAACCATCACGAAACGGCATGGCACAGTGAATGTTGTCTGAAACTGTCTGTGGGGCCAGTTAGCGGCTCAACAGCAGGCTGATTTCGGGTCGCCTGCAAAACTGTTTTCTCATTGTTGTCATGCTCTGTTCACTTTCAATGTTCTTATCCACAGACCAAGCCTCGATCGCCTATGCGACGAAGAATGCCTCGTCATTTGGTTCCCGCATCGCCGAGCTCACTCGAGAGGGAACAGGGCCTCTCTGTTTCACTGCTTGGTACCACCTATCAGGCACAGAAAGCGGTCACGCTTCGTTCAGAGTCGATCATCGATCTAGCTGGCGAAAAGACTTCTACGTAACTAGGAAGGAATTGGCCGGCCGCTGGCAGCGAGTGCGCTACTCGGAGAAACGCTCCGGCCCCGTCGAGGTTCGTGCACTCACTACATTACTTGGCAACATTCACGGGAACAAAGCAACAGCTGTCAGGGGCAAATAATTGTGTGCGTTGGGTACGGCACTGCTGTCTGCTTGGGCTGAATCACATGCGAGCTTTATGTCTTTTACCCTGAGCTTTCCCCGACGGCACTCAAGCGAGCATGCAGTAAGCCAGCTCAATGCACAAAACTATTTACGTAGGCCACGGGCGCTGCTGAACAGAATGTAATATAACTGCAGCAAGGAACTCTTGCAAAAGTGCGCAGCAGTGTGCAGGATTGACCCGAACAGGCAAGGCACCACCGTTAGCAAGGTCCTTGTCAACACATATACGCCATGTGGCTAGCAAATACTGACCTCCAAATACAAAAAGATAAGTACGAATTCTCGTGGCAGGAGGACCACGGATTACCAGTTCTACCTTGAATCGAAGTTTCCGTGCGCTTCAGTGAATCTGCTTTACGTAACTTAATGTCCGTACAAAACAGGCACAATTCACTGCATCGCGACGCACTACTAGCGGTCATAAATGGTAACATCGAAGTGGCAGAGTTGCACGCCTTTGCCACATTTGATTGCACGAAGTAAATTTCTTTTAAAACAAATGCCATCAGCTAGGCTTTAATAGCTTCAAATTTAAAGGTGAAAAGGAAGAGCAAACCGATTCTTTAAGCTCATTTTAGTTTAGTGTAATGCAGGATCAAACCGGTAGCGTTTGTTAGCATATTTCTACCAGTTTAAAACTTGTGGAAATACGCAAGGAATTTTTGTCCCACAGTCGTAGAGTAACAACAGAATTCACAGACGATCAGTGCGATTCATGCAACGGAGTATATGCTAACACAAGTGTACCCCCGGACTACGCAGTAAGATAGACAGGAGCACGGACTCGGCTTATAAGATGTGCTCAGTTTCCCTACATCGGAGAAAGCTTCCTGGTGTCTCTAATATGAGACCGTCGAATTGGTCACCCGCGCTGTCAGATTGCTGCCCCGTACGGCCACTCCTGTGGTCCTAGGGTACGTGCTGCCGAAGTTTCCTCGCTCTTATTCTCTATGCACGTGTATTCTGCAGTTGCAAGAGTCGCGGTTATCGTGTGCTGCGTGGCTCTGCACTGGCGTCTCGCCTAACGCATCGGCTGAGTCTCCTGGGAGCATGTAACTCTAGTTGCTAATGCAGCTTGTTTTCGCGGCAGTGTCCACAGGTCGCGCGTTCATGTGTCTATTTTGGCTATAACAAGCTCGGGGTGTAAAGAGCTTTTGCGTAAAAACAATACAGCGGTGTCACGAAGTGAAAACGGGTAAAAAATTTAAATCGAGATGAACATGAAGCAATGAAAAATTTAAGACTGCATCAAAATGAACACTAGAACTGACCTTCTAGGTCGTTCTGATAGAAGAGAAAGAGAAATTATTGAAACGTTGTTCAAAATGAAAAAAGGCAGCGAGAGCGTCAGCACCGTGTTCATCTCTCTGATTGAAAACGAACAAAAACGCAGAAGGCAACTTTTAGTGCACATTTTGATGCAGCCTTGTGTTTTTTATTGTTTCATGCTCATCTCAGTTTTAATTTTTTACATATTTTTACTTCGTGACAACGCTTGTTGTTTTTACTCAAGGGCTCTTTACACCTCGAGCTTGTTATCGGTTTAACTCTTGCAGTTTCACGTTTCTTGTTGCTTGATGTTCATCTTCTTTAGGATTGCACCCATGTTTACTTCATAACATCGCTGTATCTTTTTTACCCGTGGCCTTTTTCCACCCAGTTGGTGTTATGATTTTTGTATTTTACGTTACATGACATCCGCATCGGCTCCGAAGTGCTCATTTCATCCCATCCTACCTTGTGTTAAGCCTTGTTTTTTTTTTAATAACTTATTCCGCCTTTTTTTATCAAACTAAGCTTTTCTTTCAGTCATGGCATTCGTTGTTAAATGTTGATATTTGTACCCGGCTCTCGTCCCGCCTTCGGTTATTTACGAAGCCCTGCTTAGCGCGGTTCAGCTTCTTTAAAGAGCACCTTCCCGCAGAGAGCTTGTTTCGGTGCTGTTCATTTTGATCCAGCTTTTGTCTTGCCTCCACCGTGCCGTTTATTATCAACTTTGGACCTCTGGATTACACAGTATCACATGTGTTGTAGTGATTCGGGATGTCAAAAAAAAAACTTGTTTAGCCTCTGGCCATTTCCTGGTGGTTTGGCTGCCGCGTGGTTTCGGCTTGCAATGAAATCATCGTCCGTAAGCTTCAATAAATTCACTTGGCTGTAGGTGTCCATCCATGTCGTTTCGCGTCTCTCGCCCTTGTCTGTCTCGCGCTGTGAGGTCAACGTGAACGCTCACCAGCTTGCCAAAACCAGAATTCTGATCCAGAACGTTGGTCACGCGGCTGAGCTACTTAAGCAACTTCATTTCAGATCAGAAGTTAATTAAGAAATTCTCCATCATATAAAGGAGAGGTAATTGCAAACTTCACTGTATTAGAAATAGTCACCGACAATGACCGACTGAAGGTGGTGTCATTAGATGGTTGGGAGAATTAGGAGTAGTTCAGTGATATCGAGCGACTTAACTCCTATGGGCTGTCAATGTTAACGTTGTTTACGTGGAAAAGAGTTACATTTCACTAACTCGGCTATTTGTATCCAAATTTACAGATCGCAATTCGCTACCATACGCAAGACTCCCCTGAACAAGGTGTCTTTGCCTTAGATGATCTGACACTGGACAGCGGAGAGTGCCCTCCTGGTAAGATGTCTGTACCTCACGTATTTCACTTCCAGTTGAAATGGGCGCGTGAGATAAGGACGGTGACCGAGGTGTCATAAATATTTCGTGTTTAAAATTAAATTTTAGAATACGGTGAGTAAATGTGGTGCCACGAAGAAATGGCGCATAGTTTCTGAGAAACGTTGCAAGTTTCTTGAACAAAAAAATCATTAATCACAAGAGGCAAAAACGACTCTTTTGTGATTTTAGAAATCTACAGGAATGAATCTGTGCAGAAGAGGCACAACTTATTTTCGAACCTGAACATTCTGCAACAGTTTTTTGTAAACTGCCTTAGTCAAAGTAGCTCAGAAAACTATTTTCTCTGTTGGCACTTCACTGCTAGAAAACTGCAGATATTGTTCACGAAGTTTAGCGTTCAAGAAAGGGTGCTTTTGTGGGCGATATTGGAACAAAATGGAGGAAGAACTGAGCGCCAAAATTTTTCACAGCAGCAATCGGTACAATGTGTTCATGAAGTAAAATGCAGCTAGGAGGAGAAATATTTGTTTGGCATTTTCACTTTGCCGAGGATTAAACATTCCCATTTACAAATGCAGTAAAAGGTACAGAATTGGGAGAAAAAAAAAATCCGTTTTCACGTGCGCTACGTGAAACAACTTGACAAATAGGTTCGCTATTATTGCTGTCCAAATGTCTGACTAGTCGCCACACAAGTGCCTGTCTTGTCAGCTGTCTGCCAACGTGTTGAGTTTGAAGACAGGCTTTATTAGTGAAAAAGAGGAACGAAAGCACCGCCTTTGCCAAAATTACCGGGCAACAATGTTTGTTTCTTTGGTGTGTAGCGGAGTGCAAATGACACCCCTGAATCTCTTAGTCTGTGCAATCTAAGGAGAACCCCCTGTCCGCGCCTTTCAATACCCTTTGGTGTGTATGGCGACGGTACGGATTTCCACTAAACGACTGTCAAGGAAAGGACGTTGAGTGCTAACTTTTGGCAAAGAGAGTACGTGTTAGATGATGCGTAAGTAAATATAGATAAGTGACTGGCTGAGTGTAGATTAGGTTTTCAGCCTCACTTTTCCATGTGGAACTATTTTTAACCTACAGTACTTTAGGTAAGCGATAACGGTGTTAATGGACTATCTGGTTTGTCGAGTAATGTTCTGTGAAAACCAACTATAATATCACCTCAAATAATATCACCTGAATAATATCCCCTCAAATAATGTCACCTCAATGACTGATGTGTCAAAAGTGCTCTTGACATCGAGGTATTACAGTTCATGGCAGACCTCGCTGTCCAAAAAAAAAACCATAAATCATATTAACTGTGGGTTGTCACTGGCGATAAAAATATGGATGGTAATCGAGGTTCCATGATCATATGCTGTTTTTAATAAAAGTTTTATGTGTGATGGACACATTGTCGACATTATGGAGTGCTAGTTAGTTTAGAGAGAGTGGCTGTAGTTTCTAACGAGAGGTGTGTAACGGGTTCTTGCAATTCAGCAGAATCGAAGTTTTCAATTTTGTGCACAACAACAAATATAATTTTGCGGAACCTCAATATTTTTCCAGTATCTATATTCAAACATTTATGCTCGCAGCAGTGCGAGAATATTTGTTCTTTTTAGTATTTAAGAGCTAAAAATTATATTCATTGCTTAAAGTATACTAATGCATAGCAAGAACAGCCGTTTTTAGGACAAGGATGGGACAGACAGTAATAAGAATTTTAATCTCAAGTTTTTTTATGAGGATAATATGACTTTTGTACCAATGTTTGAGAGCATTTGTACTTCTAGACCAATGAACTATTGTTTATGTAACTTGAAATAATCTACAATACGAATATGTAAAAAAAAATTTGGTCAAGGCTGACAGGGATTTAAAAAACATTCCATCGGCGGTGGTTTCTGCAATACTTAAAGGATGGAAAAACTTCAGAAAATACTTTGGAAGCATGTTATGGCTTGTATGTCTTCTTAGCAAGCTAAAAAGAAGACTAATTTCTTCTGAGTGCCGCCTATATAGATCTAAACGTTTCGAGTCAAAATTTGGCCATACTTCAAGAGCATTTCATGCAAACTTGGCTTGCCATCAGCTTGAAAGAACGCTTACCCAAAACTTTTGCAGTGTTTCGATCAAGCATAGCCCCTGTAATAATCTTAGGTCAAAGGTGCACGAAATGGTCCTGTTGTGCATTCTGCCTCTGCTAGTCCGAAATGTGCGCGGAAAACTGCTTAAGCGTGGAATTATGAAGATTCTGTGCCCATGTCGGCAAACTAGTGACACTTGCATCCTTTGTACGAGTAAGCATTGGCGAATTGATGTAGCTTTCCCCACAACAAACTTTAGTTCAATAATGAGCACGAGAGCATTATGTGAATTAGGGTGTCGAAAGGGATTTTTAAAGGGCAGCTGCAGAGGTTTTAAAATTCGACTAGCTTTGGGGGGTCAAATGTGTGAAATTCTTAGGGGATCATGTGAATTTTTTTTTTTGGTCGAGCATTTGAAATGATAATGTAATCCCCGATTAAAATCGAGACTGCTTTCAAGCTTCTCCGCAGCCCTCAACGCCAAGTGGGGCCGCGTGATGATGTGATCTACGGTACCAATGCATACGGTACCATAGAACCGGTATATTTTACGGTACCTATGGACCTACGGTACCAGCAACAGGCTGCATGCCACGCCGACTACATCGACGCTGGTTGGTGGCGTGTTACGTGCTAGCCACCCTTCGGGATCTTCCCAATGGAGCTGCCATCCAGGAGACGTTTTGCTTAGTTACTTGGACAACCGGTTATGCCGACAGCGACAACGCTGACCACTATGCCGACACCGACTACAATGCGAAACGCAGGAACAGGCGCCTAAGAGATGCGCTCTGAACAAAAATTAGCTGGTGTTTTTCACACACGTTGCGCTTCAAAACACTGGACTTGGATGCTCGAAATTTTTTCTTTAAATAACACTGAAACATTCAACTTAAAATGGACGGGATTTTTTTTTTGTTACAGTAGGTATAAATGAAGATACTAAGTGAATTACGCAACCTTATTTACGTTTTACGTAAGAGGTAAGAGGCTAATTAGATAAAGAAAGGATTGAAATTATTTTGTAATATTGGGCCATTCTGCTAACTAGACCGCAACCATGATCAGTAAGTGCGAAGTTTAGCTCTTGAAAGTTACTTTTTTGAACGGGAAATGTCTAACCATGATGACAGAATAAAATATGATGTGCCTTGTGTAATCAGTTTTATAATTTAAATGAAATACCACCAAAAGGTATTTCATAAAATATTTAAACTTCCACGGTAACATATCTTAAATGCGAATAATTGATGGCCATCTTCATTTTTGCATTGTGGAAGATTTGAGCACGAAACTACAAAATCCATCAGTCTAGAAGTAGACAATTGCTCTGACGGTAGGAGAAGAGAGTACCTACAGAGAAAAAGTTTCCGCCTCAAGTTTTTAGTAACTTTTGTCTCTGTATTCCTGAAAATTGCCCTTCTTGGAGGGCATACCCCGTTTAACAACGTTTGAGATGTTTCCATGCGAAACTCCTTGAGCACAAAGGGCTTTTGGTTGATTTAAGGAGGTATGCTTGAATATAGTGGCTGAGAAACGATGGACATTCTCACAAAATATTGCATTGTTCTCCTCGTGTGTAAACTGTTTTTTTTTTCTTAAATTGGACAAGCCACGTCTTGCGCGTCTGATTGCTTACAATTTTTTCCCAAGACATTTTAAGGTTCCGTCTTAAACTAAGGTCGATTCTATTGTGCAGAGGAGTTTGCTGATACCTAATTATTCAATTAGAAACAAAAAAAACATTCGAATGACATTGATTACCTTCCTCAACTATATACAAAATGAAAATGTGTGGAACGGGATTATTTTAGTTGCCATGACGCTCACTCGTTCTGCTTGAGACGAATACGTTTTCAAGAAAAGAAATAAACCTCTCAGCACCAGCCCCGTAAATATGAGACCAGGCCGAAAAGAAAGCGGACGTGCAAATGGGATGTCTAGTGCAGCGGGTTTCAGCTAATGCACGTGTTCTGAGAGCGGTGACGTCCTTTCATCTGAGGGCTCAAAAATAAGTTTCCAAGAAAGAAAAACCACAAGAAAGTTGCCGGCATATGGCAGATTCCCATAAATTTCTTGGGACATCCTAGCGATCTACATAGTGGAGATAACAAGATGCTTTGGACCTGCACCGCAACCTGGTAGAATACAATATTAAATCAACGTTCTTGTGATTCTTGCTGCATTGTATTGCCTGCAGTACAGAAAAATACACTCGTATAAATATTTATTGAGTATCTCGGGGAGTGATTACAAATATTACCTATCTTTAAAGGCTAGCTTGAATAGAAAAAGGAAAAATATTTTTAGGAATAAAGGTTTAGCCACGGCGTACGTTAACAATATTATTATTTATATTAACACAGTAGCTAATTACCTATGTTTAATATTACACCATTTGCTTAAAGCAGTAAGGTGGTCAGTATCAATGCCGTGTTCGTAGCCACGGACAACACGATCCCATGCTAACTTTTAAGACGAATAAGAAGCCTTTTCCTGCAGCCCTAGACAAAAGGAAATCAGGCGCTTCTTTTTCTAGATAAAAAAAGATGTCCAGGCTTAGCTTGGTTAAGCCAAGATGTGTTGCATATTGCGCGGTCTTTTTGCGCGAGTATTGCTTGGCGGCACTCGATTTTCTCAGAAGCTTTTCCTCCGTGACGTATGGATGGATGGATGGATGGATAGGAGCGCCCCCTTTGAAACGGGGCGGTGGCAACCGCCACCATGCTCAGCCGTCTTTTTTTTCTTTTTTCATTTTTATTCTTTCCTTTTTCCTTTTTTTCTTTTTTTTTCACCTGGTTTGGTGACGTCACGTCACGTGGTGACGTGACGTCATTAAACCTCGTGACGTCACGTCACGTGGTTTGGTGGCTGCCCGGCCGCGCCCAAGGGCTGAACTGAGTGATTGCAATATGCTACGCATAAAAAGGAAACTGTGCACATGGTACGGACCCGCCGCGGTGGCTCAGTGGGTAAGACGCCCGTCTACCGACCCGGAATACCCGGGCTCGAGCCCGACCGCGGCGGCCGCGTTTCGATGGAGGGAACGCAACAGGAGCCCGTCTGTTGTGCGACGTCTATATGTTTTAAAGATCCCCAAGTGGCCGACATTATCCCGGAGACTTCCACTACGGCACCTGTTTCTCTCTTTCTTCTTTCACTCCCATTTTCCTCCCTTCCTTTACGGCGCGATTCAGGTGTCCGCCGAAATGTGAAAGACAGATATGGCGCCATTTCCTTCGCTCAAACACAAATTTACCAATTTACCAATTTTGTCATGGCACGAGGAAGTTTCCACGAAATCGGACTGCGCCGGTGGCACACTGTTATGCATACCGCGCTCCAATTGAAACTTCAAGGGGACTGTAATACCGCATACACTTTTTTCTGCTCGTCGGTCTGAAAACGGAGACCATGCTGTTGGCGAGCAGTATTAATTTATTTGCACCAAGCTAAGAAGCTAAAACAAACAGCTCACATCTAGGAATAGCCTTCGAGAGATAAGGAATCAGATATCGTAGGCATCGTGAGAAGTCATTAGAGAGCGTTTTATTGTGTTGCATTTTCTATTTGCCTTATATGCTTAATAATGTTTGGAGAGGGAAAAACTCCACATTCTCTGGCCTTGGAGTGCTTACAAAGGTGACCTTTCTTCATTTCAAACACTTACATAGCATCGTCTTGATCGTGGCTAACAGCTCATGATTACCCGACACCACCCGACTTTGCTAATATAAATATTTGTTCAGTAAATACTCGGAATTATTAGGGAAGCATGGTTTTTAATAACTCACATCCCCCTCGATCGCAATTTCTTTTGCCTGAAAACTTTTTTTTTCACATAGCGCACGCTATACATAGAAATTTTGTATTGTTCAGAACACTGAAGTCCAGGGTGTTCGGCGCGGCCGATCGGTGAAGCGGATTCGCGCTTCGTTGGCGGCGCCTGGTGTTTCCTCAAAACCACGATTTGTACGCTCATACATACTGCTCGTGTCTGTGTGTGCGTGCGTACATGTGCGTGCGCGTGCGTCTGCGTGTGCATGTGCGTGCGTGTGTGCGTACACGTGTGTGCGTTCGTGTGCGCACAACTCAAAGAATCTGTCCAACGGCTTTACACAAGATGCATGAATGCAGTGCCTCCATTTGTCCGCCCTTTAGCATCAATGGCATCTCTGAAATAGGTCGATATATGCGCGTCTTCGTTTTGCTAGTAAAACATAGCGTACAAAAGGAGGATCATGATACAAAGAAAGTAGCCTCATATCGGTCTTGCGTTGTGTCGTCCTGATTTTTCAACTCTGTTTTAAATATCTGTAGGATCTGAAGCATTGCCTTCAGTGTGCAGAAAACAGTTAACATTAATTTTTTTTTGCAAAATGGCTTTTACTCTCCTTTTTTCTGGCCGTCTGCAATTCAAAACCTATCACGTACCTCCTGGGCCGGAAACTTTTTTGAGGAGTAGCGGCTTCACAATTATTAGTACAAATGTTCTTCACAATAGCTCTAAGATTGCAACGGTTTCTAAAGCCTCGCTTGGCGCACAGGCACAATGCCTCTCAGTGTGACATTGCTGGAAACAACGCAAAATAAGTAAGCGCCAGCGCACATTCGCTTTGATTGGGTGGGCGCAACTTGGCAATTCCGGACAAAACAAAAGAGAGGCTTTACAGGCATTGTCTTTAATCTTATCTGTAGCCATTTGCTTACTATAGTGAACGTTTATCCTCACTAGGCAAAAAGCTCCCAAATAAAATGGTTTGGTTTTGGCTTTATGGGGTTTAACGTCCCAAAGCGACTAAGGCTATGAGAGACGCCGTAGTGGAGGGCTCCGGAAATTTTGACCACCTGGGGTTCTTTAACGTGCTCTGACATCGCACAGTACACGGGCCTCGAATTTCTCCTCCAAAGAAATTCAACCGCCGCGGCCGGGATCGAACCCGCGTCTTTCGGGACAGCAGCCCAAATAAAATGCATTCTTTATTTGTTTCAGAGCCTCAGAAGGGTTCTTGCGACTTTGACTGGGGCGACGCATGCGGCTACGACTTGGGAAGCGGTGCACAGACATGGCTGCTTGAAGGCCGCGACAGAAAGAAGTTTTTCGAGTCTGATTACTCTACAAACTCGAAAGAGGGTAAGTTGCCAGCGCCCTACAAATCTACTGCTGAAACTTCATCCTGCATGCGTACGACGTTTAACTCAGCTTAAAATTCGCTTTCATAATTGTCTTGTTTAATTTCCCACTGCACATTCCTACCCCAATAGTCATCTAACTGCGCTGAAATAATCAATGCGCATTGCGTTCGTGCAGAGGCGCTTCGTAAGTGCATTTAACGGAATGTTGTATCCCATGACAAAGGCAGATCATTTTATGTCGTTACCTGATATCGATATCCCACGCACACTTTAGAAAGTGATCGCACTGATTGGGATTAAATTCAGTGAAGACTGGCGTTGCTACGCGGCCAATTATAACAAAATCAAGCTCAATGCTGCTCGACCTCAAAACAGATTCATGAAGTACAATAAGCGGCTGCCATCCGAGTACCCAAGAAATTATCAAATACTTAATTAAAGTGAAACGTGCAGAAGTTTATCCTATGAAATCTATAAATCTTGTTGTTTTATTTTACTGATTGCAGTTAGATAATATTGTGCTCATGCCCTCAACGCCACCCGCCTGCCTGGCAGTAAACAAAGTTAACAGAAGAATGGACATTTAGGCAAGGTCATACTGAATCCACCAGCGCGAAGGGCAAGGCAGCAGGGACTACAGAGGAGACAAGTGTCGTCTCCTTTCTGGTGTTTGAGCTGCTTTTGTGAAGGAACTTCTGCAGTTGCTTGGCAGCCACAAGATTGTTGATCTCAAGCGTTTTTGCTTAATTTAGCATGATTAAAATCGCATTTGTCTGCAACACGTGTGCATCAAACACCAACTGTCGTTTAGCTGGTCAACTCGCCAATCGGGATCGAGTGGGAACGTAGGCAAATTTGCATGCGGAGCACGCTCAGAACTTAATTGAGGCCGCCGCGGTGGCTCAGCGGTTATGGTGCTCGGCTGCTGACCCAAAAGACGCGGGTTCCATCCCGGCCGCGACGGCTAGAATTTCTTTGGGGGAGAAATTCTAGAGGCCCGTGTACTGTGCGATGTCAGTGCACGTTAAAGAACCCCAGGTGGTCGAAATTTCTGGAGCCCTCCACTACGGCGTCTCTCATAGCCTTAGTCGCTTTGGGACGTTAAACCCCATAAACCAAACCAAACCAGAACTTAATTGAGATCGGACTCGATCGGGATCGGAAGTGGTCGTGCGGCAGCAGTATAGGTGGAGTTGTGGCTCGCTCAGCGCTGGGCACAAGGTGGGCACTTCGACTTATTCATATACAGTAGTGTGCGTTTTTATTGTGAATATTTTCAAAATTTTTCTAGCCTCACCCGCTAGTTCGTTTGCGGTGAAACTGCACACAGAGCTTGCGTATTATGGTAACTTTTGTATCGTAGCAAGTTTAACACCGGTACTTACTTAGTTGAGCCGTGCATGATGCGAAAACGTAATTGTCTGCGTAGAGATTGGTGAACCGAAACCCGCAAACGTAGTTTTTTCGCTGAAGGGCGACAGTGGCGCCATCTCTTTCCGGCAGTGGAGAACGTCACGACAAGGCGCCGAGGTGAGCGTTGCAAACAATATGCTTTGAATGGTAACGACTCATTAAATCAGTTGTTATATTTTTTTCTGCTCAGTTAGCCGAAAATGTTCGAAGCGCTACAGTTGAAACGGACGCAAATGCCGGAACGGCATATTCAAAGGATCCGCACATCTTGCGACGCTCGCCTCGGCGCCTTGTCGTGACGCTTTCCACCGCAGGAAACAGATGGCACCACTGTCGCCCTTCCGCGAAAAAACTGCGTTTGCGGGTTTTGGTTCACCCATCTGTACGCAGACGATTACGTTTTCGCAAAATGCACGGCTCAACTAAGTAAGTACCGTTGTAAAACTTGCTACGATACAAAAGTTACCATATTACGCAAGCTCTGTGTGCAGTTTCTCCGCAAACGAGCCAGCGGTTGAGGCGGGAAATATTTGGAAATATTCACGATAAAAACGCACAATACTGTGCATGACCGCAGAGAACATAAAAGCACCTGTAAAGAACACTTAATTAGGCTTACTAGAGGCTTCGAGGTTGTGAGAAAGTTTTAAAAATTTCCCCATTTGAAGAAAACGTCCCCGTTTGCGGCAAGGGAATTTAACGCGTTTAGATTTACGTGCCAGCCATGCTGCAGATAAGTACCCTCCAGTGGCAAGAAAGGCTAGAAAAAGTTTGTAAGAAAGCGACATTCACAGAAAGCTTGACGGGCGAGTGCGCAGGCCGTAGCGTAGATGACATATGTGTTAGACTAAAGAGTCGGAGAAGAAAACGAAAGCTTATTCTGCTATTGAAAGGATGCCTCTGCACCAGGGGCTTACCAGCAGGCTTGATGAAAGTGACAACGCTGATCCCAGGACTTCTGGGCATCCGTATCGTCCCGAAACTTCCATTAGTTGTATCTTGAGCTCATATGTAATTCCAGCATCCAAAGCTTATCTGCTCATGGAAAAATCGAAGACAAGAAAAAATGGCTCCTCTCATGAGGTTGTGTCGTTTATGCCTCATTTTGTAAATATAAATTTTTTAACAGTGCCCCTCATAGAATTTTACTATTGAGACAACTTTCATTCGAGAAACACTCGTGCCATGCTATAATCGTTAAGATTTTGCTTTGCAGTGCAGATAAGCGGTTTATCTGATAACGCGCATCACTTCGTTAATTGTTGCTGAAAGGCTCTAAATGAAAGAGTAAGAGGAAGCAGAGGGATGGTACACGGGACACACGTTGGTCAACTCACAACTGATAGTTTATTCTTGTCGGAGTGTATAGATAACGGCGCGCCAATGTTAAACCCTCAGAAAATCATCGTCGTCATTCACCGCATGCATACAAAGAATTTACAATAGAATTTCTTTTTGTTACACACCACACCTGAGGTATGCGAGCTCCTTCGCCGAGGATCGAAGACATATGACTGATCACGCTTCATTTGTTGTCAGGGTGGAACCAGCGGAACACAGACGCAGGACAAGAAAAAGGAGGTACACACACCACACCGCTACCAGCGGTGTGGTGTGTGTACCTCCTTTTTCTTGTCCCGCGTCTGTGTTCCGCTGGTTCCACCCTGGCAACATTATGAACCAACTAGCCCAGCAATTTACGCTCCTGATCACGCTTCATGATCACAAGCGCTTCTAGTATTTCTCTTAACTGATCTTCAGTCCTTTCCAGAGCACAGGTATTATCGAAACCTGGTGGTACTTTCATGAACATTAAATTGGGCACTTACGTTGGCGGAAAACTGACTTTCAGTCTTGCACCAACCCTCTTACAATCTGTTGTTTAAATATCCGCCCATTTGTCCAACGTATGTAGCACCACACGAGAGAGGAGCAGAATACAGTGCTTACACAAAGTTTGTCATTTGTTTAGGCACTACACGATCTTTATCACGTTGCCGCTGTTATTTATTCTGTGCGACAAGAACCACCTATCAGTTGTTAGTGCGCCTAAGTGTGTGTCTCGTGTCTTCTCCCTCTTCCGTCTATTTTTATAGCGCCTTTTAGCCATAATGTCAAACCAACTCGACCACCAATTCGTGCTTACTTTTTTAATGCCATAAGTCGGGTTACCAGATTTTCCTCAATGGAGCTATGCCTGTCTGAATGCATTATGCCTGTCTGAATGAATGCACTTACCTGCGCTGTAACCGTATAGCCGTAGTATGAACAGGGTCTACACACCACGGCACTAGCCTGATCACACGGGAGACAAACCGTAGGGAGTAGTGCGGGATGTTTAATGCCACAGTACGCTGGCCTTTTTCATCTCGCTTATTATTTACGCACTAGCCGCATGACCTAACATGTGGAGCTGACAGGAACAACTCTAAAAGATTTTTCGAACCCTTAAAAGATATCAGCGCGTCTAAACAAAAACTTCTTGTCTAATGCTGCTTTATTGCGCAGTTCTACAAATGAACACCTTATGAAATCGCTTCTTCCGTCAGGTTTATTGCAATACCCTTGAAATTCCTCGCCATGCTTCAGTTTTATACCTGTGCTACACGGGTACTTTCGAATGACATCTGAGTCGAATGGCATTCGAGACTTGGAATGGCATTCGAACTCGACGGACTCCCGCGGTGCTACACGGCAGTTTCCAAACGCATTCGAAATTCTCAGCTCGTATTCAGTGTACAACGACGACGATGGTCACACTAGTCCGACAACGGCACTATCACGGTGTACAGCATCATGTGATTATAGTGAACTATCTAGTTTACTATAACATGATTGTAGTGGGACAAGTTTTTTGGCTAAACGACACCGACGAATCCGATCGGCGGACGGTCAGCCTTCATGCCCTCGGGAGTTCGGCGGCTGAGCGAAAACACGCTGATGAGGGGACAGTGCGAATACATGCGCGCTTATACATTATCCGTATTGGAAATAAGCGAAACGAACGGCTATATTTCACATGTGCACACTTGGACACTCAATAGCGATAACCACTTGCCAAATCAATTTCAGCCGACGACGACTCCGTTCCCTTCAGCGACGACTAGGCCTAGCGAGTCCGCAAAGTTGGATCGGTGATTGCGGTGGTTGTGAAGAACGAAGTCACAAGTTTTAGCGAATGCAAATGGTCAACGAGTGTAGTTTTGACAACAGTGACATGAAATCAACTATTGCTTACATCTCAGGACGCGCATACGATGAACGGGAAGCGGCGGTGTGACTCGAGCTGCCGAGCAGTGCTTTACGGCCAGCAGCAGTCGTCGCCGTCTCTAGCTTGTGACTAACAAGTTAGGCCATATCAGTTAGCGCGAACGGTCACCAAACATACTTCTGGATAAAGTAGTTTAAAATATAGTACTGGGCATGTCGGACGAAGCCGGGAAAATTAGCGAGAAGCGCCGATCATCCGATGTCAACAACCCGGCTGTCAAGTGTTTCTCAGGCGAGCGATCGCGTCGGCGCTTCCCACAGATTGTCGCACTGCGTAAACAAGCACGGGTACAATTGGTACAGAAGAGAAGAGATTATTTAATAGAACTAAAGCGCATATTTCGTTTTGTGTCTTGCAAACGAGCACAAGCTGTTCATACGAAGCGATGTAAACCAATGTAAACAGTAGTATGACTGCAGTCGTCCTCATCGGCGCACTCCTGGGGAAATTTCATGCACACGCGGTAAATGTTCATTGGTGTACTATTATCTGCAAGCACTCACTTAGACGGAACACGAACAATTTGCTAAACAAACAGCAGAAAAAAGCGAGTAGCGGGTATCGAAATGAACAGCCACAGAGCCGAAAGCAGTCGCGCGGCGGTGGGCGGGGCGAAGCGACGTAGGCGGCGACGGCTATTGGTTGGTTCGGGCTGTGTCGCGTTTCGAAGGCATTCCAAAATCTGGAATGTCTCCGCGGAGCTCCTTCGACTCGAATGTCATCTGAACCGAATGCCGTTGAAAAACTTCGTGTAGCAGCGTTAGTTCGGCAGTCGAGTCGAATGACATTCGGTTGGAAGGCATTCGAAACGCCCGTGTAGCAGGGGTATTATTCTGCATGCCTATGCGTTTCATTTCTGCATTGTTTTCTAGCCTATGATCAATGAATTGCAAACCTCAGAGTTTTTAGTTTGGTTTGGTTTATGGGGATTAACGTCCCAAAGCGACTAAGGCTATGAGAGACGCCGTAGTGGAGGGCTCCGGAAATTTCGACCACCTGGGGTTCTTTAACGTGCACTGACATCGCACAGTACACGGGCCTCTAGAATTTCTCCTCCAAAGAAATTCTAGCCGCCGCGGCCGGGATGGAACCCGCGTCTTTTGGGTCAGCAGCCGAGCACCATAGCCGCTGAGCCACCGCGGCGGCAGAGTTTTTAGTTTCATCCTTTGTATTTATACTCTTTCATTTGGCATCCACCGAAAAGCGCTTGTGCAGACTGCTCTCAAGGCCTTATTCTCCATATCTGTTGTTCAAGGCTGCGTCGATCACAGCCTGTTCAGTGGTAATAATATTTTACCTTAATTATTCCTAATTTCATAATCTGCGGTTTGCCACTACTGAATTTTGTTGGAGGTGAAATTCTAGAGGCCCGTGTAGTGTGCGATATCAGCGCACGTTAAAGAACCCCAGGTGGTCGAAATTTCCTAATCCCTTCACTACGGTGTCTCTCATAGCCTTGGGACGTTAAACCCTATAAACAAACCAACCAACTAACTAGACTTCTTCAAAGTGCCGGTCAGGGACCCTATATATAAATTTCCGTAAGGAAGCTTTTATTGCTTACCCATACCATCCTTCTGTGCTTTGAAATAACTAGAGAACAAAGCAATGAAGCAATCCTGAAGCAAACGGCACAGCTGATGAGAAATAATGGTAAAATTTCTTGAAACGGCTCGCATACAAATGAACAGCATTCAGATTCTGTATCATCTGTACGTACAGCCCATAAAACACCATAACATACAAATACAATGAACAGCACATTATTAGAGTTCAATAGGCGCTCGGTTTCTAAAATGTGGCGTCTTTAATTTTTTTCGCAGGTGGCCTTGTGTACTTTCAGGCAACGGGAAATCGCTCTACGAGCGCTGCTCTATCATCGCCAATGCTAGGCGGCCGAAAAGACGTCCAGTGCTTGAAATTTCAATATTATCTTTCGCGCTTGGTGCAGGTACCCGAAGGCGTTCCCGTGATAAGCGCGGCAGTAAAAGGTGAGTGCCACACTTACCCTCTGTACATTTCAAAAACGCTGCGGTATAATCCGTGCTGCCCTTGGATTATTCCGCTACACGAATGTATGCATACTGTCGTTTTTTGACAGGTGTAAGTTATAGATTGCGAGTCATGTCACCAAATTGGCGCCTAAACAATCATTTATGCACTAGTTTTGTTGCGTCAGCAGCCAGCACTCATGTGGCAACAGCACTTATGAACCGCTTACGCCATGCCTGCTTTGTCATTTCCAGTTCACGGCGTCTCGGCAGGGAAATTTGTTTTGTTAAATATATGGTTCCAGAAGGGGCCGGTCAGGGGGATTAAAAGAAAGGGTCCGGCGCCTCAGTTCATCCAACTTCGTTGCTGGCATACGGATACCCATTGGTTCGTTGCTCCACGGATCCTATGCCATTTGTAGTGCGAAGCCAGAAATTGGCGCACAGCATGTCCAGTAGGCCTGACAGATGACGGCCCTATGAAGGGCACCAAACACGGCTCCACTATAACCTCAACAACACACAACTGCCTCCTACACCTTGAGCTTGGCGCATGATGGCCTTAGTTGCCTATGTGCCATAAACCCGGCATAGCATAACATACAATTGCCTCGATATGCAAAAGAAACCCACAGATACACATTTACGTAGTACAAAAACAACATAGTCATATTTTATTTTCCAAGAGCATCACCGCCACTCGGTGCCCGTCTTGTAAGGGTTTCTGAGTAGACACCACGTCGAACACGCAATTGTAAAATGCCACCAAATGCTTTGCAATACCCTTTGTACGCTTAGTGAGCGAATGAGTAGTGTAAGTAGCTATAAAAAAAGGGGTGGCAGCAGCACGTGTTACGTTGGACGGACACCTGAACCGGTCGATGAAGGAAGGAATAAGGGTAGAGAATAAGAGAAAAAACAGCGGTCTACATTTATTTCTGTTCTCGCTATTTCCGTCTCACACGATACTGCGCAAGAGTACTGAATTATTCTGTGTTTGCATTTGTCGAGAAGCTCTCACAAGTTTTTTCCACGCAACATTTCGGGATCAGCAACCTTCGGTGATTCGAAAACATGCTGATTTTTTTTTCGTTCAAGGCCCACAGTATTATCTGGCCTGGGCGAGAAACGCAAGAGAGCTGCTAAGAGGTGAATGGACCCCGGTGGAACTAGCGTTCAAATCGGAAAAGGATTTCAAGGTGAGGGGACAACGCATGGAATGCCGCAAAAAACAATATGATGTGCACACGTGGCCAGAAGCCATGAACCGATGCTTTTGGCTCGGGACGCAAGTTCTCGGTAATTTTGAGTGCATTTCAGTGAGTTTATGCGATTAAAAGCGGGCGAAACTTTGCTCATTTGCGCATTACTTACACTAAAAATATTTGCGATATTGGCACAGTTTATTATGTTTCCTCTCAATATTAAAGTGTTCTAAAATTTAAATATGGAAGTCGCTGCAAGTGCCTGCTGGCAAAAACTTTGTTGCTCCTTATAATCCATGACATCAAAAGAGTTGTGGTCAAGAACATTAGTGCCTTTCGTGAACTTCGTCATGTTTAGCTATTCTGCAGCAGGATAGCCCGAAATTACTGGAGGAGTGATCTTTATGTACACCAAAAACCAAATTTCCTTTCCAGATTGAGTTGCGGTGCAACTTAATGTACAGGCAGTATAACTCGCCTTACTGTGCAATTGATGCTATCCGGCTTGGTGACTGCAAGGGCAACAGAGGTGAGTTTCCCGCACCGCTTTTATACGAACAGTAGAGCAGTGGTCGAGAGTTCGAAATCTCGCTTTATGTCCATGAAGCCTATGCACTGCAAGGCAGATGGGTATTCGTTATAAAGAACTCCTGAAATCCTCTCTGCGCCAGACCCTATCCGTTCTCAAGCTTCTTTAAGAAATGACCCCGCCACGGTGGCTCAGTGGTTACGGCACTCAGCTGCTGGCCCGAAA
>NC_143012.1:199136746-199226746 GCF_055824585.1 Amblyomma mixtum | reverse complement strand
CTTCAGCAAAGGGCGCAGTTGGCGGCTGAGACAAGTAATCTGTTTTCGCAGGGCTGCTTTTAAATTGCTCTCTATTTTCCTCAGTTTTAAAATACTCAGTAGTTGCCTCTCATAGGATGTCATCATTTTGACTACTTCCTTTTTATCTCAGGTGGTGCTTCGTGCGAAATTCGCGGACCAGCAGAATCTTTCAGTGAGCCTGGACGACATCGTTCTACGACCAGAGCCTTGCGCACATCCGGTTGAATGTGATTTTGTTGACGGCCTCTGCGGCTACGTGAACAAGTTCCAAGGACATTTCCAGTGGCTCGTCGGATCAGGCCGACTTGAGGCACCCCAGATGCAGCCAGACTGGCCAAGCGGTCAAGGTATGACAGTCGCTGTTTTCTTCTAAAAAGCAATACCACGAGTGTTCTGGCGTTCCACTTTGCAAATTGCGAGGTAAGCCACAAGAGCAGGATTCAGCAACGGCCACAACTGATAACGCAAAGTGATACCTTGCCGGTGCTACAGCTGGCGAAATATGGAGCACTTCAACAAAACACAAACAGCGCACCAGCAACGACAGGCGGCCAAATGAAGAGATGAGAGTGCCTTCTGGCAGTAGGAAAACTGCAAGGGTGGCAGAACGCGAGATATTGATGGACAACAACGGTAAATACGAAGTGGTGCATACGGAGAGTTCCACCGGGAACGGACGTTGGAGGATGAAAACGGTGGGCACTGCCCGCGAATATAACACACTGTTTTATGTAGAACTCTTAGAGCTTTTTTTTTTTTTTTTGCCATTCACTGCGTTATATATTCCCGAATAAAAAAATATATTTAGGTGCCTTTTGCTCCCCTGAAGCCCACTGATGCAGCCATGTAGTACGAAGACATCTTTCCTCTCTCTCTCTCTCTCTCTCTCTCTCTCTCTCTCTATATATATATATATATATATATATATATATATATATATATATATATATATATATATATATATATATATATATACTTGCAACCTCTGCACTAACGCTATAGAGGAGCGCGCGAGAGACAGTTCGAAGCGCTTGTCGGGCTCTTACGAACACGGTTACCAGCCAATATTAACGGCAGCGGCGAAGAAAGCAGATTTCTGCTTCTTTTAGCAAGCTCAGAAATTACGAGTCAGAGACCAAAAACAGATAGAAAGCAGAACACAAGCGCTAACTTTCACAGAACGCTTTACTGGTGCATAGAGCGTTTATGAAGGTACAGCCGGCCAAATATTTAGCTAGCATGCGCGACGGCTGATTTTTTTTTGCACTCTTGCGCTTTGCGACGAAGCAAACTTGCAGAAATCTCAATATTAAGCAAGAGCTTTGTAAGCCTATGCTTAGATTTGATATTTTCACAACTTTGCTCCGTCATAAGGCGCGGGAGCGCGTAAAACGTGCCTATCACGCACGCCAGCTAAAGATTTGGCCGGCTGCACAATCAGTAGCAGGGGGGGATAACTTGAAGGCTTGTCAGACAGACGATGGGAAATCAGACCCATCGAAAGTGGAAACAAAACTATGCCAATTGCTATCAAAATTAAACCTAAAAACATGTAAGCACGTTTGAAAAGCTCGCACAGTGCCCTGCATCCTAGTAGGCAATGTCTTTTGTTGATTGTGATCAGGTTGCACTGCTTACACAATCTTCAATCCCAACTTTTTCCGTTGTAAACCAAGCTTCGAGGAATGCCTAGTGACAGCGAGAAATGAGATAAAATAACAAGCGAGATAATTGAAGCCTTTTCGAATAGAACAATTTGGGATTAAAAATTGCGGAAGCAGTCCATCCTTATCACTGTCAACAAAAGAAATTGCCTTCATGGATGCAGGGCACTATGCGAACTTGTGAAGCTTGCTTACATGTTTTGAGGTTTCCATTTGGTTACAATTCGTTTAGTTTTGTTTTTTGCTATCGAAGTGCCTGATTTCACATTGTCAGACTGATAATCCTTCATGTGGTATCCCTGCTGTAATACCACATGAAGCATTATCAGGCTGACAATGTGAAATCAGGCACCTCGATAACAAAAAAAACAAAACTAAATGAATTTTAACCAAATGGAAACCTCAAAACATGTAAGCAAGCTTCACAAGTTCGCACAGTGCCCTGCATCCAAGAAGTTAATTTCTTTTGTTGATAGTGATAAGGATGGACTGCTTCCGCAATTTTCAATCCCAAATTGTTCCATTCGAAAAGGCTTCAATTATCTCGCTTGTTATTTTATCTCATTGTGCGTTCACAAACGCTCTAAGTGCCAATAAAGCGTTAAGTAGAAGTTAGCGCTTGTGTTTTTTCTTAGCCCTGCTTTTTGCGCTGTAGAACCCCATACCAAAAGTACATTTTTCCATTTATAACCTAGCGCTGCTTCTCAGAACTAGAGTACTGATGTAGCATCCTCCTTTAAAACAGTTGACTACGTATGAAAACGGTATATTTTAAGTAATACTCTTCTGAACAAGAGCCTGTGAAAATTGACAGAAAATATGGCGGTGACTTCCGCGCCATTCTTGGGCAGCCTCAATATAGGAATAGCAAATTATATCTGCAGAACGGTCACGTTTTCCCATCTTTGAGGTGCAAAACCATTGAACACTCCTGGCGGCCAGCGAATGCTTATCAGACAAAAATTTATCAGCGACGGAGGCATCAAGGCACCCTAGCACCCATCAACTCGCCACAGGTGCTCATAATTTGTCTATGAATTCATTTATGCTTCATCTATTCAACCACCAATAAATGCGCCAAAAAAAGAATTGTGAGGAATTAAAACGCGCAGCAACACTCACTTCTGTGTGGACAGCTCAACTCTGCCCTGAAAGAACAGAGCAAGGTGGGAGCAAAACAGATGCCGCAGCGATAGGCTCCCGAATAATTTCGGTGAGCTTTGGTCCTTTAAGGGGCACTGAGATCTCAGAGTCCACGGGCGCCAAATTCGCCCAAGTGTTTTGTGATGTCGGTGCACATTGAAGGTCATGTGGTGCCATGATCTTGTTGCGAAAGTGTTTTCTTCATTGTCAGGCAAGTGAGGGAAATGAGAAATGGCAATGGCAACTGCAGGAGCCCATTTTGAACGCCCCCATGCTGTGCAGCCCGGCCGTAATTGTTAATGCAGAGACCCAAAGCTAAAACTCTCTGAAGTGTCCGCAGCGACTGTCTTAGAGATTTCAGTCGACAGACGGGGACAAAAGTATTTGAGCCTCGCATTCCGTAAACAAAGCCGTTAGCTCTATAATTAGCTAGCGGCTCGATACTACTCTTGTGGATGAGAAAGTCGAAATCCTGTTCCACTTCCACAAGTATGGTTCCCAGACGAAATCTAAGAATAGAGATATCGGCTTCGTTTACGGAGCACGCGGTTCAGAGATTTTTTTACTGGAATTTATTACCAGCCACCAGGGCTTGCGAGGTAATGAGGCCGCTTACTCACCGGGCTCCTCATCCCACCTCTTCTGGCTCGGAGACTAACCAGCCGCTGCTGCGATTCAGGGAAATAATAACGCATTATACCGGCAACCACCGCCTTTTCCCGGCCCCTGCAAAGGGGCTGAGCAACACGGAGGAGCGAACTTTAAGGCGCCTGCAAACAGGTACTCTACTCTGTCCTGCAATCTTAAAGCATTATGATCCAAACACGGATGGGCGATGCCCGCACTGTGGGGAGATCTGTGATATCTTCCACATGGTGTGGGCATGTACTCAAAATCCCCACCTCCCCCCTAACTCTACCCCTTCCCCAGAGACATGGGAGACTGCCCTCTTCAACTGCTCCTCGCTTGAGTCCCAAAGGGCTCTGGTGAAACGGGCGAGAGACGGGGCCTCGTCATGCGGTGTCCCGGACTAGGGACGCCGACCATGTAGCGGGGACACTCTGTGGCTCCCAAACTCTATTTCACTAAATAAAAGTTTTCTGCACCAACACACCCCAAGGGCAGGGTTAATTCTAAAGGACTGTTTGCTAAACGATTTGGAGCATCCTTTTGAAACAGAGCGCACCAAAAAGGACAGGACGCATAGAAAAAGGCAGGGTCACGGCGATCATGCCATCCGAGGTACTTAGTAACATCGCGTTTCTGTTTCGGCCTACGCGTCCTGCACGCCGTTGTTCTGTTCTACTTAAGAAAGCAAAAAAGAAAGGCTTAAATTGAACTGCTGGTTTTTGCTTTAAATTACGTCGTTTGTGAATACTTACGACACTTTTTATCCAGAGAATTGAAACTTTCCGAATATTTTCAATGGGCCCCAATATCGGCCATCCTTAATCAGTTAAACCAGCTTTCAGCCGAACCTTGCGCTGAATAAAAACAGGTAACAGCCAAACGCCGGGAAAAGAATCCCAGCCCCTAGCCAGTGATACCGTATGCTATTCTCTGGCTATGGGACGATATCGATACGAACAAAGTAATATTGGCTGCGCTGCACAGAACACAAAGGAGCACGATAACGAGTGGCATGTACTAAGTTTCTGCAAATACGTGTCTTCCACGTGCCGTGTGTGTGTCTTTTATGCGCACTGCAATCAATGTGAGCATTCAGCAACTTGCCAAGACCAGAATTTTGCTCAAAGAAGCAGGGAACGCAAGTCGTTCTTATGCTTACCTAAAGACGAAAACCAATGATATGTTATGGCTTTCCTGCAGTTCTGCCTTTACAACTAGGGTCGGGTACTAATATCTCAAATTCTGAGCTCACATATAGTTGGAACAGTTGCTAATAAATTTAAAACTGGGACCATCAAGTGCAAAGCTGGTTTTCTCCCTTTAGCGCATTCTTATTTAGTTTAAGACTAGGTCGAAATTCAAGCCCAGAAAATGTCAACCCCACAAGGAGTCGATCGTATTAGTCACCACCGCCAAAATATCCGTATATAGCTACGCGGCAGTCACTAGTGGAGGCCAACGGATGATGATATGTTCTCAAGTCCAGGAAAGTCGGGCATGTAATACGAGTAAATATACAGCGCGTGCCGGCCGTTCTGTGTATGCATGCACAGGGCCTATCGCACAAAAGCTTCTCCTTGTAGCAAACAGACTAGGGTAAAAACCGGAACCTGCTTAGCTTTCTGGAAGCCAACAGCCTCTACAGCCTACTTCAGCTTGCCAACAGCCTCATTCTGAGCCACATGGGAAGTTTTCGCAAATGAGAAAGAAAAAATACGCACCTACTCGCATTGCAACTATATCCTGTTTGCGAAAAGAAGCTGGAGAATTTATATAGTCTTCATTATTTCACGTTCCATTGACTACAATTTCACTCAAATGCGTAGCACTCGCGGTCCGGCTGCGCAGTCGTTAGGAAGTCTGGCTAGACGAGGAGTGATCGGCTATTAATGTACTTCCCGCGCTTTACCAGGTGCAATCTTCTTCTAATCTCCTAGGCACTCGATTAAGATTACTAAAGATTTCCAGCTATTCGCGCGGCTGTAATGCCGAATTCTCATCCTCCAAACGTTGGATTGTAGATGTACATATCCACGAGTGACAGTGCAGATCATAAAACCGAACCAGATCGTGGACTGTATCACTGATCGTTGATCAGATCACTGACCGTTGGCAATATATATTGCCGACGATCAATTTCTGACAATACAAAATCAGAAATTCTAATGCATCAACATACCATGCGAACTTTCTGATACAACAGCGAAATGTGCTTACTCCTTGATAGGATTCTAAAGCAAAGCTCAGGCGCAAGTAGTCATATGCACCTGCGTTCCCCATGGACCCGCACAAGATACATAAAATTCAGCTCCCCTTAATATTTTGTAATTACAGCTTCCTCCGCCGCTCACAAGCTCGTCCATGCAATTTGAGTGAGTGGGAGTTTCAAATTTGGCAGAAGAGAGGCGTTTCTGACCCTATATGCATTTGAAGGAGCTCAACCTCAGCCACTTAAGTGTACAGTTGCGCAGCGGTGTCTTGGGTTCCTCTCGTAAAATTAACTGCGCTTGAGCTGATTATCTGTGCAGAAATAAGTGCGAAATAAACTCTTTTAATGCGGCATTTAAAAGTCGGACCATCACGTTTTTTTTTATTTTTTTTACGCACAGGTCGTCTGGTACTTCATAATACTGTAACCATCCTCACGCGTTAGACCTTGTTTCAGTGGTGCAAGAACATTAGTTTAAAGACCAAAAGAGCAAGATTGAAATGAATTGTTTTGTACGTTCATTCTCTGCTACATTGCGAACTATTCGGGTGGATTTCATTAAAGAAATAAAAAAGGGATGTCACTTTGCGCGCCATATTTTGCACCGGTAAACAAACACAGGCACAATATTGTTTCTCAGCGACCGCTATCAGTATATGCCCGCAGAAAGGAAGCCAATAAAGAGAACTGAGCTTTTCTAGTTGCATATTTGCGTTGCGCACGTTCAACACATTATCGTGCAAGTGCTGGAGCACGTCACCTGGTGACAACATTCTAAGCCAAATAGGTCTGCTCCATGTTCTCAACAGATATTTAGCACTTATACTACCTAGGCAAATAAGAAAATCCGACACTGCATAGCGGCTATGTGCTTTTTTCTGTGTTTCATCTTCGTTCCAGTTGTATGGGACAATTTCATATCAGCTAGCTCTACTACACAGTCATTTGCCAGTTCACTATTTTACAAATCCCAGGTCGCCGATCTTCGTTCGCCTACCTGGACCTAACCACGGGAAAAGCGAGGAACGATATCAGCAAAGAGTCCAAGAACATCAAGACGGTGGGGCTGTTGAGTCCGCTCTTCCATATCACCGACGACAACACGGCTGTTACATTTGACTATTTCAGGAGTGGGCCAGGTGAGCCAAAATGTCCTTTGATCTCTCCGTGCATGCGTTTACGACAATTATTAGTAGCGTCAAATCGCCACCGTGTGTCGTGCTTCCGTAGTACAGGTGGTGATGACGATGAAGTAATTTAATGGTGCAACGCCGGCTTTGACGAAATAGCGCTGTGACGATGATGTAATGCAACTTAGTGGCGCAAAGCAGGCTTTGTTGAAAGAGCGCTGTGGCACAAGGTAGATTTTTTCATTACACAAAGTGGGGTCAAAGGCCCATTTCTGAGGCATTTCACCCCATAAAAACCGAGCACACGGCTAGGGGTAAGCTTGTACTCATTTTATCACTGGTGGGTATCTGGCGGCACTGGAGATGGAACCCCGGATCTCCTCCATGCGTGCTGTAGTACAAGCATATTCTATATTCTAAACCCATTCTGCTCGGCAAATGCGCGCGCCTATAGTCTGGTTGCTAGTCTTTGGCACTGTGTGTGAATCATTTCTGTCCTTGCTCGGTCCGCTGTTCAGTTAAATCTTCGCCATTTACCTTCTGTTCTGTGCATCAATCACCCCCAGTGGGCGGATGTGGCTATACCACCATATTAGGCTGCCTATTAATCGGATTCTGCACCATTTCACATAATAAATGCGGAATGAAAAAAATTGTTTGCACCTCAATGGTTAATAACTGCATCCTATGCGGCAGCAGATATTCCCAAAGAAAGAAAAATCGCAAAGATTTGCTGCTTTAATAACGCATATCAGAATAGGAACGTACAGGAGTGCAAATGTTTCCGACGGTAAAAAAAAAATGCCAAACTAATCGGTGTGGATGTGATAGGCGAAAGTTTTATTCATGGGAATCGTCGTCACAAAAATACTCGCGGTTTTCTGACACACAGATTTATCATAAAGAAAGATGGCCCTGCGCACGTCTACATTTTCGTAAAAAAGCAAATGGCTATGAATGCCTTTGACGTGCTGAAGCAACGCAATAGGCTGTATGGCTCGCCGCAGTTGTGGAGAAGCTTTCAATGAATTTCGATACAATGGGTTTTCCTAATGTGTGCTGAAAGCTTAGCACTCAATTATTTTTTACGATGCAGGCTTGACTGAAATGCGACAACTGTGCCTAGAATCCAATCGCCAAACTTTCGTTTAGCTGTAAACCGCCATAGACACTGATCCATCGCACGTGCTAGTACAACCGGGCGCAGAAAACATTCAGCATGAAGCAAACACCGGGATCTGAGACGCACACACAGTTGGACGAAGAACGAATCCAGCGCTGGCAGAAATGCACTTTGCCAATATAATAGTGAACAGGCAGCTTACCAGGCATGCAATGGAAGCGCGATTTGTGACTTCTAGGCGTGATTTTTCGACGTGATCTCATTATTAAGGACAATTAGCTCAGCGGACACGTATTAGCGTGTCCGTTCTCTGGTTTACCTTACACCTCTCTCTCTCCTGCACGCGCACGGTGGCAGCGGCAAGGTAAAATGATGTCAATGCGCGTGCGTAGCGGCCGTCCGGTAATCCGGTTTACATCTACTTTAGTAGGTTTCTGCCGTGCGAAATCTCTATTACCAGGCTGACATACCCTACCTCGAAAGGCACACGAACTCCGATTATATTAGCTAATTCGAAAACGACAGGCAACTCGCACTGGGCCAGTTAGATTATGAAGTCATCCTGAGAAATAGGAAGCTTTTTATTGAAGATAACTTGCAAAGGCATTTGTCATTTGGTGAACTTAGTTCATGAAATGACGAGTACGAGGTTAGTAACAGTAATGAAGCAGAAATTTGAAAATATTGCACTTTTCCTCTGGCCAGCCTGAAAATACTAGTCGCAGCAATATCGGCGATTATGAGGTTTTTGCAGAATCACATTTCCTTCGACATCTATTGGCTGCAGCGGCCATGTTCGCTTAAAAGTAAAAAAAAGTTTTCCGCGCCGCAACGGCATTGAGGTCATCAAATCATAAAGCATAACAACAACTTGTTCCAGCCTGCTCCTAGGTAACATATTCTAAACTTGGACAGTTCAGTGCTCGTTGAATCGGTCCAGGAGAGTGGCTCCTTGGAAATGACGGTGATCGCATTCTGCGACTGGCGTAACACTTGAATTAGTTTGCGGCTGTGCCTCGTACACTAAGTGGTATAAGCAGTGTTGTTCCAGGATTCAAGCTTCATGCTTCAATGTTCGGAAAGGTATGTCCTAAAATCAATATTTCTTTAAAAGTGAAAACGACGCTACGCTCCCTTCCTTCCTTTTGAGGCTAAATGATTACGGAATTCCGACTGGGCCGACCTTACGAAACCTCGAAACTACGGAATTCCGCTATTAAGATATCTAAAAAAGTAGTCCAGCCCTTAAGTCAAGTGACCTGGGTAGATTCTTGAATCTGTAAGAATTTTACATTGAGTGCATGATATAAAAGAAGTGAGCTCGAAATATTGGCCCTGTGTTGATTTTAATCTAGATTCATATATTATATTCCACTATAGTTAGACCACACGTCACAAGTTTAATCTTCAAGGTATAGGTTGAGGCACTCCCCTGAATAAGCAGAGCAAGTGAGTGCCGTAGTCCATGCTGCACTAAAACGCACAAATATAGTTGTTATTTGCGTCTCACTGGAATTAATTTCCTAAAGTTATCAGTATAACCTCTTGTTCTAAGGAACCATGTTGTTTACAGTGTACGCTGGGGGTACAGTTGGTCAAACATATCTGATCGAAAAGTGCAGCTTTAAAATTGACACCAAGTAGAAAATACGAGGGCACGATGGATTCTATATCACCCGCACGGTCTGTCCTCTCGTCGACTTTTCTGCATGGTGTTTTAAAGCTGCCTTCTTTGTTACAATACTAAGGCATGTTGCTTACATCGGTGACATTGATTTCGTACACAAAGCACATTCTTCATCTTTCACTTATTCTTGGGCCAGAGAGTGGCATTCTAGAGATCATTATTAGCTGGCTTTTCTAAAAGCAAGCTAGTAGTACAATAAAGGTCTTGTACCACTAGCTGGTTTTTAAGAAGCAAGTAGATTATTGCTCCTATTGGGGCAGCACATAAAAATAGATACGTTGAGGATTCAGTCGTATGAGACTTTTTCCGTAAATCCAGTCCATTGGCACCCGAGAGAAAGACAAACGTCTACCTTTTCAAGATAGCACTTCTTTTTTATCGTCAAGTACGCTATCTCAGAGTACGTATAGATGAAATAAAAAAAGGTAAATTTACCTGTTTTGCCTACAAAAATGGCTGTGGCGGCACAAAGGACTGAAATGGCGACATTTGTGTGGCAGATACCTCACGTGGAGATTGGTATTCTTTTTACACCTTCGCAGATATAACCTCGGCAAACCTGTCCGTCGCCTGCTACGGCGATAGTGCAAAGCGCGTTGTGCAGCTGGCTCGCCAGTTGGACGGAGTAACGGACTGGGCGACTGTGAACGTGGCGCTTAAGCGAGGCACCAACTGCCAGCTAGCGGTGTGGGTGGCACGAGGTGACGGAGCAAAAGGAGCGATGGCCATCTCAGCAGTCCAAGTAACGACATCGAAGCCAGGTATTGGGATATTCACGCAGAGCTTTCAGCCTGGAAACTGGGAGCGACAGCGATGCTACTGCTTACCAAGTAGCACTAATGTGCCTAAGTGGACATTCGGCACTCCGTTCTGATGCGAACGGCGTATTTTCAGCTGAGCGCTTTGTGCATTCTAGCGGCACCGAGAGACTGTTTAAGCACGGCCTCCACATGTTTGCCAGTTGAAATTTTACCGCAGTGTAGCGTTTCACAAATGTGGGTACATTTAAAGCGTATCAATCGGTGTCAGTGATCTATCGTCCTGCAGCAAACCACTGCGGGGAATGTTTATAATGTACACCAGAAGGTGCTGCGTTCGTGCTACAAAAGGCTTTGTGGTAGTGAGTGATTGGACACTGACGTTAAAAAAAATCTCTTCCCTTTGTTTTGCAAATTCAAAATACAACGTACTTACTACATCGTACAAGAGTGCAAGCAGAAAATTTCATCGAACAGTAAACTTTGCATTACCTCAAGCAGTGTTAAGGTTTTTCGAGGTTGCATACTACGCGAATAAAAAGAATCAAACGGATCTCATTTGAAAAGCTGCGTCATCAGACGATATAAACAAAACGTGAATAACAATTTCAAAGAATCCGCGGAAGAGATGTGGAAAGAGGGTAGGATTGTTCATAACACAAAACAAAATAAAAAAGGGTTGAGGTGGACCCTCAGTCGCCTAGCCAACGTTTCGACAAGTCCTCTTTGTCGGAACGTTGGTGAGCGCACTCACGCTCCTCCTCTGCACTTGTTCACGTAGTTTTGTGTCCTAATTTGCGTACGCGCAATTAGAGAGCAGAATCGTTGGTATGCTAACGACTAGCATCCCCAGTCACCTCTATTCCCGTCGTCGCCTGCATGAGTTCCAGATGCCTCATTTATCACCATCATGCACACAACAAGCCCAGCTCTGCACAGTCGTCACCACCATGAGTTTCCACCGCCTAAAGGAACAGTTATGAGCAGGCACAGCATAGCGCAGCTTTCCTGATCGCAGTAAAACGTTTCATTCCGTGTAAAAATCATTCTTTGGCACTCTTTCAACTATGACAGAGAAGCAGAAATCCGGCCAATATAGTAAAACAGCGCCTTTGTAACGTTTATGCGCGATAACTTTCAGACGTGTATTCAAGCATACACCGATCAGCCCATTACTACCTTGTTTCGATTTATATATTCGTATATTCAGTAGTGGAAAAAGGACTCAAAATGCGTCCCTTAACTTCCTCTCGCTCTAGCGTTGTTGTTAAAACTCAATATTTGGTTGTAAGAACACACGTCTGTTGTTCGTTAGTTATTTCATGCGACTGTGCTAGAATGAAAAACTACCAAATCCGAAAACCTTGCGAAATAAGGTCTATCATGTTGCTACGTATCTCGTGCTCAGTCTTTTGTGTTACATTCGACTCATCCTTTATTGCTACTCAAATATATCTTTTATTGTCGCCAGCCTAGGTTTTATCCTTGGTACCTCTTTTGAGTTTTACATAGATCGTCCTCCTCCTTGTCATAGTGCTTGCTCAGTTTTTTTTTTAGCTACAACTGTCACTGCATGTTTCGCAGAATCCCAGTCACGCGCCTGCGGTGGAACTGAAAATGTCAGGACTTGTTCAATCTTGACACATTCCTTAATATCAAAGGCGGCATGGTGGCAGCTGAGGGATTTATGCTCTGACACGAGTGCCAAGAATGATAGCAGCTGCAGCGCTTTCTTTGGCATCCAATAAAATGCGTCATACTAGTAAAGTGAATGTATTGATGAAGAAGGCAATATGTATAGTGTTTCAGCTACCATTTAACTTTTAGTGCTGCCATTTGTTAGGCTGTGGACTTTGAGTGGTGTGACGATCATTCCGAGTTTTCTGTGTGGGAATGTGATATAAAAGTTTTTTTTTTTTTCAGACGTTAAACCTCTACCGGCCTCGGATTCTCCAAGTGAGTACTATATGTTTTAAAGGCGTTTGCGCGTCGCGTTATGGTCAGTACTAAACACCCATCTCTGAGAACGCGTCAGAAATCGTTACAACAAAACGCCAAAAAAGACTAAGATGAAAAGAAAGAACGCACGACAGCGCTCCTCGTTTGCCTTTGTTTCGTTTCATCTTTGTGTTTTTGCGCTCTTTGTTACAATGGATCACTACCAACTTACGCAACTCGTCTACGTCAGTATTCATTAAATGCCAAAGAGGTGGGATTCCGCTTCCATCCTTAATTACGAGATGGCACTAATCTTGGTCCCAACACCAGTATCAATATCGGCAATAATGAGTTCGCCTACTGAAAGAACTATGTTATTTCTATTTATCCAACCACAATGACCTCGCTTACAATCCATTAGCGGCAATGCATCTAAAGTACTGTGGTGCTGCCTGCATTGATATATTCCTCTCGCTGCCTTCAATTTCAGCTCGGTGCACATTCGAAGAGGGAACCATGTGCGGCTGGAAACCGACTGATGTGTCAGTTAAGTGGGCGCTCAACGATCCGTCCAAGAAGATCCCCGACTTCCCTCGGTTCGACCACACTGTGAAGGCATACAGAGGTGAGTGTAGTCATGTGCTTCAGGAAATCCTGTTCCGCATGTGAAATGTTTTAGTGCGTTCTCAGTAGTCAGACGGCAGAAATGCTATAAGTTCTGATAGTCTCTAAAGAGAACAAAAAAAATAGCAACCACAGGGTACAATCGCCAGCCTCGATTTGTCTTTCATTTGGCTAAAAAGAAGAAAAATATAAAGTGAAAACTTAATCTTGAGTGGAAGGTTGCTATTCGCCGACGAGGGAACTACACCTAAAACTGAACCCGCTTAAACACAGATGCTATATGTAACGACCATTCACATTACATTCTACAAAAAAAAAACTGTGCTTTGATTTTCCGGATAAAAAAAAACAAACACAAGTACCGTTTGCAACACCAAACTCGCATCACTCTTGGTCGCGGCCGCGGAGTCGACTATAGATGACGTTTATATTTCACCTCATGCTAACATATTTTTCATCCTCTGCAAGCACCCGAGAGTCATCAGTGAGATGTCACCGGGGGCGTGCGTCTGGCGACGTCGGCTAAGCTGCGAATTTAGCCGAAAATCGCAGCACAATTAGAAGTTCGCTAAGGGAATTCTGAGCATGTCTTTTTACTGACGGAACTCAATCTACACGCTCCGAGCAGTCTTAGAAACTTCGAATTATTTCCTCGGCTGCAAATTTTCCTATTGAATCGAATTAAACGTCACCCCCCCCCCCCCCACACACACACACACTTCTTTTTAGCGCACAGAGTAGGAAGAGTAAACCAACGCGTGGAGTGCTTTTCAGCCAGTGGCGGGGCGGCTTGCCGCTCTGTCATCGGTGGAGTAATACGTAGTAATACACAGAGTGATTCTCGAATATATGTGGGTTGCTCGTAAAGATCACATGAAGAAGTACACATCCATGGATGCCGCGGGATTGCAAAACTGGGCAGCGGGACAGACACGTTAGGTCCGGGAAAGAGGAACTGTGTTCACCGGCACACCGTAAGGAAAGAAGCAAGACGTGCGCTTTCGCCTGAGCAGGAGGTGGGGTGCATCGCCCCGCGGCAGCCGACTAGCGGGAAACATAGTCCGGTTGCTTTGTGCTTGTGTTTTCCGTGACATGTTTTCTGAAACACAAATATGTAGTGTTCTTATCAAACTAGTACTCACGTCGTTTAAAAAAAAAGCAATGAAAATTACTTTGGCTGTCTTCACGGTTTCACTTGTCAATCGCAAGATGTGAGGTTGAGTCTAGCGAAAGCAAAAAGTCCTCTCGTGTTTTTGCTTCGCTGGGCTTAATTTGTGGCTACGTTTTCAGCAACAGTAACTATTTAATCCTGGGAACACCCGAAAAAGAAAATAAAATTGAAAAAGAAGTTTGTCAAAGGGCTCTTTAGTGCACATAAAAATATGCGGCCTTCGTTATCCCCCAAAATGCCTTAGCAGAAGTGGCTCGAGAAATTGGACACATGCTAGGGCCCACCACGCATTCCAAAAAATGTCATGCTGGGTTCTGTTTGTTCAGTAACGTATAACAAAGCGTATAATTAACGTACACCTGTGGGTAAGCACAGGCGTATGCAATACGCTATGTTGTACGCTATGAGGGTGGGGGGGGGGGGGCAGGGGCAATATTTTCATACTTTGAGATGTTCAGAAACAGCAAATTCAGATTACAAATAAGAAAGTTTGAACCTTCGCTAGTGATTTCAAGTGCAGTTTTGGTCGAGAACTGTTATATCCTCTTAAGTGTTCGAACTATGCTCCTAGGGTATCAATTATATACACTGATTGCTGCACTATGAATTAAAAATTAGTTTCTGCGTGTATTTTGTATTTCTAACATGATGTGCTTCGATAAACTATTTCTCACACATGAGCATGCTTTACATTTGTTTACATTTGGCCTTGTGTACGAGGATTTGCTACTCTAAAGAAAACCGTCCACAGGCTTGGACGGAGCACCCGAAGGGGTTCTGATTACGGATAGGAGGTTAACAACGGCATCTGAAATTGGATGACAGGCTGAGAAGATTGCATTCAGGTCATAGCTCAGCAGTGTGCCGGCCCCTACCTTCAATGGCATATCAGGGTCGCGAAATTCGAAGTTTTGAGTTAGACAATCATTAAGGCTGTGTTCATTTCTAGTGTGAGCACCTTTTTGTGTGCGTGTGCTAGTTTCGGTGGCTGTTGCGCCCGCTCTGTAAAGGTGTTTTTTACGCACCTTAGAACGACAGCGCCTGATGAGTCGACAGTGGGAAGGCGAACGCCCCTTTGCACTGATGAGCCCTGTTACAAAGGAGTAAATGGAAAACAAATTAATGGGTGTCAGTGAGGCTGGGAATTTTCATTTGCGATTCTTTTCGCTATTCTTTTAGCTTTTTCTTATAAGCTGGTGATGGGAAAGTCTCCAAAGGACTGCCAACCTACTTATTCTAGTGTGCTGCGACTATGAACTATCTTGCTGCTACTGTTAAAGGACATATGTGGAGAGGCTGATTTGAGTCGAATTTCTACATGTGCACTTCTAGAAGTTATGCCAACGTTACTACTTCCTGTTCGCTTTTAGGGCACTTTCTTTACGCCTCCAACAACGGAAACGATTTCGTGATAGCCAGCATTGAAAGTCCCGTGCTGGACGTCAACGCAACCGATGGCGCCTGCCTGAGCCTCTGGCTCTTCACGGTCCACGCAAGGCATAACAAGTAAGTACCAAGAAAAGATCGGGTGCGAGAAGTGAAAAGAAAGAGAAATCACAAAGGCCAAAACAGTTTGTTACACCGATGAAGCAGAGATGTGTGCACACTGTAGCTGCACTACGTAAAATGGATGTCTGGGACCGAATCCAGTAAGCTATTCCTTTTAAAATGGCCATTTTGCGTCCATCTTGGTCACTCAGATATACCCAAGGCTTCCAAGTGTGCGTGGAAAGGACTCCAACATTGGGTTGAAGGCGACTGGGCCTCACTAGTTGGCAGCATATTGAAGCCAATGGGCAGGCGTGGTCGCCTGCTTTTAACTGAGCGCTGCGATGCATGCCATCATTGGCTGCATATCGTAGTCAATACCAACCATTGTGACGTCCGGTCGCCAAGAACCCAATGGCCGGGTTAATTCCCACACACGCTTCAAAGCCGCGGGTATATCTGAGTGACGAATGACAGACGACCGGTCGCGCGCGAAATGTCCAGTTTGAAAACGACAACTTATAGAATACGGCCCTTGGTCATAGAAAATTTCTTCAGGAAGAGATATTTACAACAAAACTCTTCCTTTAAGAATACCAACTTACATGTGAAGTCCTAATTAAGCATGTTTAGTTCACTTAGGAAATTCAATTTTGCGATGTCTCGATTTAGCTAGGGCCGCTTGAACCTGCATCTAGCGTGGTCTACATAAAACAAGCGATTGTCATTGCTATACATGGGGCACACAGCAAATGTTTACAGAGCAACAGGGCATCGCAACGCTGGCGCCTTGAGAGAGTGCCGACTGCGAAGAAATCTGCTTGTAGATTTTATCTCGGTGGCCGGAACTATTCAATACTATAGAAATGCGCCACAGAAGCACAAAATGGCGGTGAAGGATGTGCCTAAGTTTGGAAGTTAGATATATGTGCGCACGCAAGCTCATATTCACAACTAGAATAGCGGAAGAAGTGACTGAACATTTCTAAGTGTCCAAAAATTTTGATTACAAAGCTGAGGGTCATTCACCTGTCCGAAATTAACGACAAGCCCCTGCATCATGTATTAGCACAGGCAAAATCTCTGATGCTCTCTAAATCATAGGACGCACGACAAACCATGCTTTACAGAGTGTTTCGTTAAAGTCTGTGTGATTTCCGCGCGACAAATCGACCAGTGTTAGAGGCAGCCACAAACATGCTCTGCCTGAATAACTCAACCCGTAAATCTATTATGCTGACGCATGGTTTAATGATTGACAGGCAATGAAGTGCAGAACTCAAAAGAAACAGATTTGGGTAAGCTTCCTTCTTTCTGAAAGTGTAGATGTTGTCGTCTTTATTTGCTCTTTTATACGAAATCCTCGCTCGTAGCAGCCTGCAGCTATAGACTTCGCTATCTTGGGCTGTCGTTACTGATCAGCCCGTGTATCACTGACTGGGGCCTTGCATTCATTCTTACCGATAAATATTCATAACCACGCGTTAGTAGCACCCATGCGAATCGGCCTCGCTAAGTAATATCAGTTGCGTAGTTCTTTTCGTATATTACAGCTAGGGCACATTAAAGACCCATCTTGAAGTTGTTTCGCATGTGCCGTCAAATGAGCGCTTCATATGAACAGGACTGATTAAAGCCTCCGCTCTGTGAGCTGTACAATAATACGTTGGAACACCAGCTGCCTTTCAAAGCTGTGTTTCACCTAAGAATACCAGAAAATTTGTAAAAGAGGCTTTAGAGCTAGAAGCGCTCTTTTCTCGACATAACATTATCAGCGGTGAAGTGCACAATAATGCAGCTAGAACGTCCTAACTAGCAGTCTCGTTAATTAATACTGAATAATTAGCATTGGAAGCCTCATCTGAAAAAATGTGTCGTTCATAAAACTCGCTGATTGGTTGTAAGAATTAACGTCGTAGAACGGATAATTCTGGACTGGCTGCATGGAAATACCGTAACGAAAGCAGACAATTGCCACTGGCTGAAGGGAAGTGAGGTCACCAGGCCGGAAGTGACGCCATTTTTGGTGAATGTGTCAACAGCTTCCAATGCTATCTCATTGCCAACACGTACTTATCTAGGTGCTCCTGTGAGTTCTTTTAAACTATCAGTATTAGGCGCTTTAGTTATTGATAGGCTTGCAGCGTACCGCAAGCAATATTCGTACGAAGTCATAGATTCGAAAACGGCATTCCGGTCGCTGCTGCATCCCAGAGTTTTAGGCCCCCACACTGCCGAAACCGCAACCGCGTTACCAGGAAGAGCGCCAGCCACGCCCACGGGCACGTGTCACTTATCGACGTGCCCATCACACGCTATCTGCTCTCTGATCGCTCCAAATCGGTCACTGGGAAAGGAGCATGTAGGCGTGGCCGACCCCCTTCCTGGCTATTTGGTTTAGCTTTTCCACGTGTACGGCCGCAGGATTTCTTGCGCTGCCGCCGCAACAGAATGACTTTGTCGAAACTCTAAAAACGTATATGATTATTGCTTACGGTGGGCTACAAGCATCCTAATAAAATAAATAAGAAATCTTACAGTATTAATAAATGTCAACTATTCAACCAGCCTGTTAATGGTGGTGTTCAGATGCATAACACTGCTGATAAATCTGTGCGAAAAAAGCATTCTTGTAACTAAGCAACTTGTTTTTTAAACTTGTTGACTGTCTTACGCGAAGCACCCTGTATTAAAAGCACGCAGAACAAAAAAAGGCCTTCGTGGAACGTCAGGAGTACCAAAGGGGAAGTAGACCTATAGTAGATTTTTGTAAAAACGCTCACAGCCGTTGTATTATTTTGCCAGGACGAATGAAGAACCGTAAACCAACAATCATATTTGGCAAAGTGTTACCTATACCACCGCTGAAAACGCAGGGCTATTTGGCATGCCTCTTTCAGTTTAATGGGTAAGGTACAGCAGCCGAAGTTATAATAAAAGAAAAGAAATTAGAATATGTTCACTCTGTGTGACATTTGTCTTCAGAATAATGGTTTATGCCTAACGAAATGTGTGCCGTAGCTTTGCCGTGTTCGCAGACGGAAAAGCCATATTCCACACCAACGCTCGCTCCAGCCACCGTTGGGAACACGTGTTGGTCGACTTCAGAAGGAGCACGAAAAAGTTCAAGGTGCGTGTTAAACGTAATTTGGTGATTCTTCAGTTCTTTGTGGTATACAAAAAAAAGTTTCACCGAGAGTCTTTAAATACAACTTATCCGTCTCTATTTTTCTCTCACTTCATAGTCATAGGCTATTGCCTATAATTAATGTTGACAGCCAGCAATGAATGTTGTTCACTACCTCTGGTATCAAAGTCGAGGGCTACCAAAGACAGAAAACGAGAGCAAGGGCTGTATTCTATAAGGTGTCTATTTGCCGTTGCCGTATTTCGCGTGCAGTTGTTCCCATTCAGTGGTCACACAGATATGCCCGCTGCTTTCGAGTGTCCGGGACAAGCCACCAGGCCATTGAGTCGTTGGCGACCATACCTCACCATTGGCCGCAATCGGATGCAATATGCAGCTATAGTGGTGAGGTGCATCACGTCCTCTGTTAACAGCAGGTGACCGTACCGAACAACTGGCTGCCAATTGCTGAGATATGCAGCCAGTGGTGAGATCCGATTACCAACCACCCAATGGCTGGGTCGCTTGCCACAGACGCTTGAAAGAAACGGGTATATCTAAACGACCACTGACAGGTGGACATAAATGGAGCGAAAAGGACAACAAAAAATCAATGCCTTATAGAATTATAGAACGCCTTATAGGTCTTGTGTCAGGCTGAAGCCTGTCGGTGCAGAAATGCAGTGTGGTGGCATTTGGCGCGCGATTCTGCGATGCTTCACAGAACTCTCTGATTTTCAAGAGCGCTCCGCCATGTTCCTCCACTTTCGCTCATCACGCGGAAATCCTTGAGCTGTTATAAAACTCTACACGTGTTATAGACGACGTTTTAAACAGAGTCCATTTTAAGCCACCATTTGAAGAAAACACCAAGTGGCGATTCTGTTGCTAATGGATTTAGCATTTGGGCTGTTCATTTAAAATTTTATCGTCTTTTTATTTTAAGTGCAGAAAACGCGAAAGACGTTAACGAAAAAAAAAACGAAATCACAGGACGAGCGCTTGTCCAGAGTTGCCTCAGCTTTCGTCCACGCCTTTCGAGCTGTCGCCATTAAAATGTGCCACCAACACAACTCCCCTCTTTTTAGCTATAGTGTTTATTCTCTTTTTTTTTAATACCAATCAACTATCAGTTTGAAACGCAAAAACGAATGATAACTTAAGTATGAAACGCACACCATCAAATCGGGATCCTCACTGGTCTCTGCAAATGCGCAGTTGCGTATTCGCAGTCTCGTGGGCATGATCTGAGGCTTATTTGTCATGTCAGCATTGTTTAGTTTTGTACATTGGTACTTCAACTGTTTGGACGATTGTGCGCTTTGCTCTCTTCACTGCTGCAGAACATCCCCCAAGGGGTTTTCTATGGAGTTAAAATTCGCTGTGTCGCACAGTTGTACAGCATTGTCAATCCATAGAAGACACATCTGAAGGGTTAGCATATAATATAACGTCCTTATTGAGCTCACATGTAGCTTAGATGAAGGATAGCAACATTAAGGAGCAAGCTAGAAGAAAAAAAAACTGCAATATAGATTGCGCTGATTTCAATTTCGTGCAATTTATAGTGCTGCCTTCTGTCGACTATTTAGGGGGCGCTTAACGGCATGTTTTAGTACACAACAGATGGCACAGCATCCTTGTAGAAACACACAGATAGGCCGAGCATACAATGCGAACCAGAGCGCGGAAACTGCGAGGTGGATGGGAGGAATGCACAGCGCTATTAAAAAAAAATCGGAATTGAATGGGACAGCAAAGTAGATGTCACAAAATAATTCAAGCTGCGTCCTAAAGCTAAATATTGGGACTGGCAAAAAGTTCTGGTGTCCTAAACAGTTGCGAAGCTTTCTTTGGTGTATCCGCAACCTTTTCTTGGATTAGAATCATTGTGTTCAGCCTTGTGCTGGCTGTTCAGACGTTGCCGATGTTAAATTCTCCCTCCAGAAGCCTTGATTAACTTTTCTAGTTTCATTTAAGCCTATATAGAAAGGAATTACATTCTGCGATTTCTTTTTCATTCGTCCTGGTCTTTGTAGAACCTGGATTAGTCGGCTGTCGGAAAATGCAGGTTTGCGCTGCATAACGCTAACCTGGAAACTATTGCTATTCACTGCGCCGACTTAGCATGCAAGATCTCATCTTTATATTGCGCAACATCGCCATCTTGCCATTCGTTTATTCGTCACTATTGTACGGATGAGAACTACACCTGGGCAAGTAATTGCACTCTCTATGCTCCATCAGCATGAAACGCGACAACGCTACGCTCAATAGGAATAGCGGCGACTGTTCGGTACATTAATTACTTTGGGCCTATGAAAAAGAAATAAAAACACCACATTATCACGAGGGCACCTCGTTGACCTAAACTGCGGTGAGGCGAAAACCTTAAGGGCGGTGTTGCTGCTTCTGTTACTGATGTGTGGTTTTGATGTTAAGCTTCGCCTTTAAGAGTGGAACGCAACAGCGTCTTGCAACACTGCCAGGGAGCCCATAGAACGCCAACACCCTTTCTGCTCAGCACCTTCCTCGTCCGTAAATTGGTTCTTGAGGAAAAGAAATGTATCTGTCTCGCATATCTCAGTGGACACGTGAACCTCGCCGTAATTGAAAGGAGGAATATGGGAGTGAACGAAGACACCGTATTCACTAGACACGCCTCTGTTCATTCCAAATCATCGAGCTGGCATGGCAGAGTTAGCGTGCTCGTCTCGCACTCCGGAGACCCTGGTTCGATTCCCCAACTCGACCAATTTCCTACCCGTTTTTATTTATCTGTCTGGTCTGACTAGAAAGGTTAATTAGGCTAATTGGTTAATTAACTAGACTCAATTCCACGTACTTGGAGCATCACTATACCATCCATTTAATTGGTTTCATGGCCAGCCAAAGCACAATTGACCCCGTTTGAAATTCGCGCACTACAACGTCGCGACCATATCGACCAATTCAAAAGCGTGGCATTTCAGTCGACAACTCCTGCTTACAACGATGAGGCCTTACAGGCTGCCGCCTTAATATTTCTGCCCACACTGCGCCGCCCAATGACAGTTGCTACAGTGGGCATCTCCACTTTGAGGCGCCCAAAAAAAGCAGGTGGTTGAAAATTATTTCTACCTTTAGGTGCATATTGGCAAAGCATGTCGCCTAGGTACATGAATAGTAATATCTTACTGATGCTGCCTTCAAATCTACGGCATCGAAAATCCAGGCAACACCAAATGAAATGCTGCTGAAATTTTAATACACAATTTTAAATCCGGATTATGTACTTTATTTGGTCGAAAAAACACCGACGAAATGCTTGATGGAGAAATATCCGGCACAAGACTGGCTTACGCAACATTTAGGAGGGGTAGGGGACATTCGCAAAATACACCACTCCTGATCGTGTCACCATCCCAGTGTTCATTATGGGATGATCTAAAGTATCGAGGAATTTGAAAAATGTTAGTCCCTCAGAAAGTTATCCCAGATATTTACGGCTGCTCATCCCAGATATGTTTTCTCTCTAAGTCTGATGGAATACCCTAGATGGTTTACTAAGTGAAGTATTGAGGAATTTATGCGTACGAAGCGCGGCATGTTAAAGGGGCTGTGAAAGAGAGTCTCAGCAAAGATACGATATTCCTAGGATGCTAAAGGACGCAGCGTCACAAATATCCTCCTGAAAAAAACGTTTATGCGTTTTGTGGAAGCTAAGTGACTTGTAGTTAAAATCTGAATTTCTGCGTCTTCAGGCCCGATCAGCCTTCCCTTCATCTAAGACATGGTCGCTTTCAATAAATGTTTTCATCATCATCATCCTCTCGTCAATTTTGGACGCTGAAATGTCGGTCCGCCGGCTTCACGCACTCGGACCCTCCGCCGACCGCCGACGCGCGTGGGAATTCCCCAGGGGGTGGAGCCAACACCTCCTAAACTGGTTTGGCGTCGACGGCGCTGGTGCGACGAACCAATGATGGCATTCTGCTGCTGACGTAAAGAGCGCTACATGACGCAGTGCGCTCAGATTTGGGTGAAATCTCGGCACCGCTGGTCGCCGTGTGGCGCGGAAGCGGGGGTTCGTAAAATTGTATTGCAAATTATAGGCTCGCTTTTGAGGTACGCGACATGAACGCTCGGTGGCCTGTACTCTACACAATGCAAGCATTTTATAGCCAACCTGCAGCACCCTTTTTCAGGGACCCTTTAAGTACCAGAATTTCAGGTGGTCTCGATAGAACTGGAAGAAGATTGCGCTGATGAATAAAAGCGAAAACTCAGAAATATTGATGTAGCTTGTGCCCGTTTCCTTCTCTACTTGCGCCCTTGTTAGGTGTCTCATTTTGTAAAAATCAACAAGCTAGAGCACTTCATTGCGGTAATGACCTTCAGTATATCCATTCCTGGCATTGCGACTTGACACTACAGACGGTATTCATGTGTCCTCACGGGGATTGGTTTGTGGGTGTAGGCTGCGGTGTAGGCCAGCGGGCTGCCGGAATAGGCGGACCACCCAAGGCTCTAGTAATTGCCATTGTGTAAATAGAGTTTTCAATCAATCAATCAATCAATCAATCAATCAATCAATCAGTCACCAGCATCACCTAAACGCCATATTGCTGAGCATGAGTGGCACCCCTTCCGCCATTGTCATGACAAGTATCGGATATTAGTGTGGCCACACGCGCTGATTCAAGCCAAATTTCAACATGTTCAAAAATATTTTTTTCATAGTTTATTTCTTGTCTTAGTCATAGTGGGCTGCGATTGACAGCACAGTAATTAGTGTTCGCGGGAATGAGAGAACAAAGGAAGAAAGACGTGCCGCAGTGCAGAGTTCGGGAGTAACTTCGACCGTATGGAGACCTTTAACGTGCAGTGTCATCGTACAACACACGGGCATCTTAGCGTTCCGCCTCCACTGAAACGCGGCCACCGCAACCGGGTCCCAACCCGGGAACTCCGGCTAAGTAGCCGAGCGCTCTATCCACTGAGCAACAGCGGCGGGTGCAGGCCAGTGCAATTACGTTGCAGCGCACTTACAATCACTTACAGCAAAGAATACAGCACCGCGAAGTGGTGGGATCGTAGTCTAATGAAAATTTCCAGAAGGAAAAGCTCAGCCATCGAACCGCCTGATATTTATGCGCACCTATTACTCAGAACCGAAGCCAAAAGTTCTTATGTACTTCTAAATTACCATTTCTAGATCCTTATACAAGCGTTCTTCGCACGCGGGCTGGTTGCGCTGGATGACATACAACTGGACTCTGGACGTTGCCCACCGAGAGGTAAGAAAAATATGGTTTTATATTTTCCAGCCGTAATGAGCTGGTGCATCGTGATGCAAATGGAAATATAGAATAGAAGATTCCACACCAGTGGAGATAAAAATGTTTGTAGAGAAGCATAGAACACTGAACTAGTAGCACTTTCACTCTAAGTACGTGAAACATTTTGTCAAAAATAGAGAGAACTCCGCGTACACTTTCGGAGGGGTCACAGGACCAATCGGTGTCATTCCTGTCCAAACGCTCTTCATTCCAGGGTTCTGGCTCACAGTTTGAGGTCAATAGCCTTCCTTATCCTCGGGACCTATTGGATGATTAAGCTAATAAGACCACAACAGGATTCTACTGGTTTCAGTATCCACCTCTCGTGTGGGAGTTTCAGGGTTCGATCCCAAATTCAACTAGGACCCGCCTTTGATAAAGTGCACACAAGCTTACCCCTGGCTTCGTGCTTGGCTTCTATGGGGTTGAATGCTTAGAAAATGGGTCTCTGACACCACATTGGGTAAAGAAAAATATCTCAGGACAAGACGCTCTTTGGCCACAGGTGCCCTTGCTCAATTACGATACAACATTTTCATCATCGATGCTAAGCCAGTAATGCCGCACGAAAGCAAATGCGGTATTCGCGTTACTGCTATTAACACTTTCTTCTGCCAGCCGTGACCGCCTCAACCCCGCAGACCTCTTTATTTTTTATCCCTGACTAAGTATCTTGCGGGCCCTGCTAAGCGGGCATCTCTTGGAATCCAGTCGGCTAAGCTTAACAACCATCTCATTACGTGCCCTGCCGGAGTCAAGTTCTTTTTGATTTCGACTCGGATGCCATAACCTGCATTTGTTCTCTAAGCTATTCTGCTATCTTCCTCTCTCCAAACGTTACACCAGTCATTTCCCTTCTGTACTCCTATCGAGATACTTTTTTTCCGACTCGGTCTTTCACCCATCAGTCCTAGCGGCAATGCGGCAGCACGGTATGCAGCTTAGCAGCCACAACCTCTCGGAAGAACTTCGTGTGCCTTTTGGGCGCTGTAGTGCCTCAGAGATCCGCGATGCTGAAGCTGTTGCACAACGCTTAAGAGGCGTTCTTGTTTTTGGGGATAGGAGCTATTCCACGTATTACCTTTCTCTGAAGATTACAGGTCTCGCGCTGAGCTACTGTCATCACTATAATAGAGGATGGCAAACAACACCCTCGATGTCAGGCATAGGGCATCGTTTTTCACTCCCGCGATCATAGCAGTATCTTGTTGATTAAGGCTAACCGTGGCACTGTGAAGTACGTCTGTCTAGCTCTGCGCACCATACCAAATGGATGCGTTTTCCTGCAATCTTCACGGGAGTTACACTGTCATAGCCTACGATACTTGCGTTATGCCATGTAATTATTAATCCAAATATTTTACGCCTTTTAACAATCAGATTTCTGCGGTTGGGAGGAGGGCTCCCCGTGCTTGGCAGTACCAGGTGCGGGCAGCTTCAGCTCTTGGAAACCGCTCCGTGCAGCTCTTCTGGGGATTCCGGATCACACTATGAAGAACCTGGAGGGTGAGTGCTGATTGTTAGACTACGCGCTTAGCAGGATACTTAGGGTGCCCCAAACGAAAGTGCTGCTCTTTTATTTTAGAGATATTTAACATGCTTTCTGTTTCCTGCGTTTTTGTCCTCGTATTAATAGGTTTATGTCTAGGTCTCTCGCCGCGGGGACAACTGTTTTCTTTTTTTTGCATGTCTTATACTCTTCTGCAACAGCAATGTAGTGTAATTTATTCTCAGGCCCGTCTATGACATCACTCTATTGAATAACAGAACGCTAAACTTGCAGATAAGGACTTCAAAGATCTTCAACGATACCTGAGCAATATCTGATTGAATAATTTGGCCAAGAGATGCTTCTATGACCCCACAGCCTGCAATACAAAACTGTACACTACAATAGTCTCTAACTGCTATGAGTGAAGAAAACCATCGCATTAATCACCTGGGCTACTGCCACAAACTTATGCGCTTAGGCACAAGAGGTTGATTCGCTGATATAATTTTCTACTGACAGTCTTCCGCATTTCCCGCAGGGCGCTACTTGTACCTCAACACAACTGGAGTAGAATCGCACCACCCTGTTTCCAGAGTGTTCATGCAGACACGGCCTCCCACTGACGCCACCTGCGTCACTTTTTGGTGGAGCGGGCGTGGCGCTAGAAGCCAGCTGAACGTGTACATGTAAGTTCACCAATGATCGATGGAACATTCACTGCATTTTAATTACTAATGCGAAAGCGTTATGTGGCTCTTCGCAAACGAAACCCGCAGCCGTTGACAAGCAGCTGTCGCCGAAGACTCCCAGTGATGTCACGCCTGTGCTGAACGACCTCAGCAGTAGGCCGTAAGAGTGACGTCTAGAGCAAAGAAAAAGGAAGTTTCTTCTGAAGGTGTAGTTAATTCATCCCAGGGCCTTTAGATTGCGACACGAGAACGCAACTAATAGGCTGCAAAACTGCGTTGCTTCCAGGCGAATAAAGTTAACCCCAGTGTATTCGTTACCTTACAACTATATGCTAATGAGTAGGTGCGTCAATAAAAAAAAAGAAATAATTAACAAACTCCGAAACACAGCTCATGGTGAGACAATGGTTTCACATTCAAAGCCGATAAGTAGATTTAAGTGCCCTCCTAAATTTTTGCTCACTTTTGGGACCGGAAATAAGAAATAGATAATCAAGTTCGACGGGTGTTTATAGTGTTCGAACGCAAAGGATTTCTATTCAAAGGCACTCTATCCTGTAACATAACGAGTTTGTACCGTATATAGGTGTGTAACGGTGGTGCTTTTTTTGGAATTTCGGACAGTTTAGCCCTTAACCTAAAGGGATATTTATAGCGCAACTTTAACATGACGCGGTAGCTTAGTGGTTATGGCGGTCAGCAACTAAGCCGGATTTCTCTGGTTTTAACCCGGCCACGGCGGGCGCGTTTCGATAGAGGCGAGACCAAAAGCACACCTCTACTGTACGATGTCAGTGTATGTTAAAGATCCCCAGGCGGTCCAAACTATTCCGACGCCCTGCATTACGGCACCTCTTTCTCTCTATCTTCTTTCACTCCCACCTTCCTACCTTCTCTTACGGCGCGGTTCAGGTGTTCATCGAGATATGAGACAATTACTACGCCGCATTCTTTCCTCAAAAAGCAATTCTCAATTGCTCAATCTTCAAGCTGTAATCTCACGCTATTCCTGGCGCTTAAGCGCCAATCCAGTGCGTTCACAAGTTTGTCCTTTACCCGTATATATGATGTATAAGCACTGTATTTTAAGGCAGAGTGCTTTATTTAACATGAGGGATGTTAAAAAAAGAACCACAATAAAGTTTCCTGTCAAAGCAGAGCGTTTGGATCAAGCTTAATGCCACAACTATAGCCTATGATCGAGTTTCAAAAGTTATAGTACAAGAATTGTATTAAGTGTTTCGAGTAAACAAATTTGATTGTTGGATTGTACGTCAGCCTCAAGTCGACCTTTTTTTACCACGATTTTTACCATTTAGAGCATTTTTATGCTCTAAATGGTCACCAATGCAGAGTTCACATAAGGTATTACAAAACTTGGGCCTTAACGATTCATTTCTCCCCAAATTTTCAACTGAATGGAGTAAGTTAGCTACGTTAATAATGAAGTTTAACGTCTCTGTTATCTTCAAAACTACCATTAAATCTGGAGGGGATACTTAGGGTCCGTCTTAAGGGTATGACGTGATGGCGTAGTGGGTTATTTCCCGTATATGCAAAATGCCATTCCCTGCTTTACGTTCATAGATCCCTGGGAGTCCTCATACCCCTCCTGGCGCAGTGGTGCAGTTTTTAGGGGATGCGCCACTGTACTGCAATGGGATATGCTCTCAGCGGTGGGCCTTGTGCGACCCAAGTTTATCTTTTCGAGTGACTAATCATTAATTTAACTGCCACCTGCCACGGTGGGCAGTTTGCTCACTACCCAGTGGGCAGGATATGATAATGCCGCAAGGTCAGGTGACCAAAGTGGCCCAGCTGCTTCTTAGGTTTCTCTCTGGGCACCACCTGCCGTATTCATCTTCGTGATTTTTAGCTCGCAACGCTGGCGCCGGATTTCCTTAGCAACGAGGTCGTCAACTTTATCGCATTAATAATTCGGCATGCGCTTCTTGAATAACGTGAGTTTAATTAATTTTCTTTGCGCTTTTGCAATTGTAAAGCGCCATTCATCCTGGCCAGTTCACTCTTCTATGCTTTAACGCGACAGAGTTAAGGCTCCTGTTGTTCACAAAATCCGGCGTGGTCGTCGTCGGCGTTGTAAGCGAAAAATCCTCGCAGAGGCAACCTAGTTGGGCTACCTAAGTCACGTGACCATAAGGCGTCATCACAACTTGCCCAAAGGATTGTTACCAAACTGACTACCGTAGCAGGTGGTAGTTAAAATAATGATTGGTCGCGAAAGGTTTCTCGGGAAGAGCAACCTGGGTCACACAAGCCCCTCCGATAGCAGGACCTCCCTTCGCAAGGCAGTGGCGCATCGCAATACTGCTGCACCACTGCTCCAAGAATTTCATGAGGACTCCCTGGCACCTATGAAAGTCGAGAGTGACTAAATGTGCATATGTGGGCATTAACTCATCAGCGCTACCATGCAATACCGTTAATGCGGTGCTTAATTGTCCCCCTAACCTTTTTTCAATGCTGTGCATTTAGAATTTGTGTTTTCTTTCGGCCAACGGGACATATGCTCGCTTTTCCTTCGGTAACGTATTTTACCATGAGGGCATCGTAAATAAAGAAATTAACTAATAAATAAACAAACGTATATTTTGATATTTTAATGTTACACCTGAGAAATATATTCTTGTCGTTCTCGTATTTTACTCTTGTAGCTGCATCTGGAGTGGGAGTAATTCCAGTGATCCGATAAACATTCCTGAAGTTCTTTTTCGAGAAGGAAGGACCCTGAAATAATTTTTGTGATCGAACAGTATGCTTTATATTTGCTACGATTGCCACATTGTAGTGTGGTGCGTCTACCTAGTCATCTCGTGGCTTTCCATGCGTAAACAGCAGCTCTGGAGATTATAAAGCGGAGGAGAAGGCATGAAAGGGTGATGTAGGCAAAAAAGCCATCAGATTTCAGTTCCATGAGACCTGTATCTACTTCGGCATTTCAGTCCTCGCTGTACACATCAAGTCGGTGAATTAGCATAGCCACAGTCGGTGCTACCTGTGCAAGCTGCTGAACGTCTCGCTGCATGTTGGCGCCCAGCTCAAGGCTCGGGAAAAACAAAAAAAAAAAACAAAAACGAAATCCTCTCAAAATGACGACTGCGTTTCGAGACACTGTGTGATATCCGTCATTTTTTTTGGTGGTTGATACCTGTCACATTGAGAACTGTCCGGTAGCTAAAATTTTGAAGTGAATTCATTTCAACTAATTTTACACATAAAAAAGCAAAACCAAAACATGCGAGTTAGTGTTCGTACCGACTGCACAATTCTAATAAAATCCTAATCCGGTCTGGCGCCCTTCCATGCCTTCTTGAGCCCTTCTACCTTTGACTCTAGTCAGGCTGGATTCTGAGTGGACGAAACATTTGGTACGTTAGCGTATATCCAGTTGCATTATTTGCACGTGTGTGCTTTTGTGTGTGTGCGCCCTCAGCATCCACTTAATTTGCAGCCTGTGTAGGCGGCAGCCAAGATGTCATTATGCTTGATATAATACAGCGCCCGTCCAGTTGCAGCATTCGCGTGCGTGCGTTTATGTGTCTACATGCGTGTAATTGAACAAACCAAGATGTGTTTTATGTGTCTGATATTGCAATAAACTGAGGCTTCTTGGATGTTCGATTCCTTCACAGGTTCACAAAAGAAACCATACTACGGGATCCGCTCGTCTCTGTGTACACACCCGTTGAAGACGGCCTGTGGGTGGCTCGCACAGTGACCATCTCTTCGAGAACAAATTGGAATGTTAGTGACCACCTGTTTCCTTTCTTCGTGTCCTTGCGCTGTACCAAAAATACTTCGTTGAGAACTCTACCGCACGAGACTTGACATTGAATTAATTCCTCACATCTCCAAAATGTGACGGTGGACTTCAATCCAATAATTTTCTGATGGGCTTGAAAACAATAAGAAAAAACAAACATGTGCTTTGTACTAAATGGGAAACATTCTCGTTGAAGTACGGTACTGTTTAAAATATTTTTTATGGTAAATTATTTATGCCTTCTCGGTTCTTCACGGAGATTAATTTGACGAAAGTTAAAGGAATGCAACTGTGAGGCACAATACAAGATTGTGACGGCCCCACCGAGGTTAAGTAAGAAACCAGGAGGTTTCTTACTCTTGATACAAAGAAAATTATATTGACCATGGTTATCTCTTTGTAATTCACAAACCATGTAGGTAAGAAGCGGTTGGACATAGCGTACCGGAAGCAATTATTTTTTCTTCGGAGCACAAATATTCGCAATGCAGGAAAAGAGTATGCCGGGAATGCTCAAAGGCTGTCGGAGTGTGAAAAATGAATCTCGCGTCGCACGGTCCCCAGACGCTGTGATAGGAGTCGCTGTGTCGAAATAACAGAAAGCATTGCAATCACGGGTCACAAAAGGACTAGCCGTTCTGCTATATTTCCAGGAAGCCATTGTCCAAATGCTAACTATGCTATATCCAACTGAAGGTCCTCAACTCTCTCAAGTTTAATGAATATCTAGGCATCGCCCATCGTCTTTGGCTACGAAAGATACAAGTGTCATTCAGGCAATTCCAGGTATTGCAATTTAGAATTTCAAAGGTGGTGAAAATGGGAACGGGCCCCCTAATAAGCGTTTTCCCAGTCCCCTGATTGTATTGATCATCTGGAGCATTCAATTTTCTCCTGCCGTGCGGGCATTCAGTGCCCTCCTTATTCCTTTCCCCCACTTGGGGGCGGCAGGCGAAGCTTAAGTGCCAATCTGTTTTTTTCTCTCTCTCTCTTTTCCTTGAATGTTATTGTTCGTTTCGAATATCTACGAACATGGTGGAAATGGTCCAGGACATTTTACGCTCACTTTTTTCCTCTTTTGCGCAGCTCGTCTTCGAAGGGGTGACTGCCGTGGGAGTGAAGACTGACTCTGGAATAATGCTTGACGACGTAGAATTCACCGATGGCGAATGCCCTCCTTACAGTAAGTGGAGCAGTACTCAGACGGCTGTAGTAATTTAGGTGAATGAGTATAGCGCTAGAATCTCCTGCCCGCCGGCTGTAGAAAAAAAATAGAGTACAATTGGTGGCAGCCATCAGGTGCATAAACCATGCTATGGTAGTAACAATAGAGCCTAACACTTCTTCCTTCCAATATCCTCAGATCTGTGCACTTTCGAGGACGAGTGTCTGCCTTGGAGAATACCTACAAACGGTAAGACTTGCGCCCTGCTCACGCTTCAGGTTTACAGAGCTTTGCATTGGAACCCATTACCGTTTTATTGATCGACATCCGGTGCAGCCTAAATAGCGAGGAAAGGTGGTGATCCTGTTCCGGTCATGTGGACTATGGGACTTTTTTTCCCGCCCTCGAGGGAGGCGGGAAAAAAAGTGCGCCTTGAGATAAGATCTTCAGGTCTTGCCAGTTCTACGAACCTTGCTTTGTCTAACGTGCAAACAAATCAAGACCGGGGCCACAAAGAGTAAACACCTAAAACGTCGTTGCGAAGGCACAGAGATTTCACTCAGTGTCGCGACAACATGCAGAAATAAATTAAAGTAATAGTGTACAGGAAACATATCGGACGCTTGAGGAATTTCTACTGTGTAAGGAATAGCGGCGCCTTTACACTGTTGAAAAGTCGGTTGCGCACTACTTAGCTCAATTAATTTCTACTAGTTCCTGAAATGGGCCATTCCGAGCCATTGCGGACATTTTACGAATATAAAGTGCATCCTTCCTACTGGTTTGCACCTTCAGGTACTCTTTGGAACCAAGGGCGTGTTCTTATTCCGGCGTAGCACGCGCTTTGAGCGTGTGCACAGCGTTGCGAATTCATGAGAACTACAGTGAAACAGCGCCAGACTAACAATTTATAGCCAGTTTTTGGACCGTGCCTATCTCACGTGACTAAGTAGGGTAAAGGCAATATATGTTTCACCATCGGTTATGTTTTACATGCATCCTCCCAACTGCTTCGGCCCTCACGCCCGAAGATGGTCCGAGAAATTCCATAAAAAAAATATGCGTTCTTTTAAGTTCACAGAGACACGTTTAACTCATGTTGTGGTGGCTATACGCATTACAGTCAGTGTTTCAAATTATTCGTTCTACATTTTTGTTTTCAAATCCTTGATAGATGCAATGGTGTAGTCTGGGCCCGTGAATTGGGCGGCAAAGCATGCATTACTTACGCCATAAGATGTAACTGAAAGCCGATTAGTCAGCCTGAACGCAAGAACGAACTCAACTTGTCAAGGCACTATGGCGACCCGAAGCGAATGTATTGTTTTGTCGAGCGTTCTTATCTGTTGTTTGACTTAATGCCACATGCGGGTGGCGAAATGTAAAAAAAAAAAACACAGACCATCGCAGTCTCACCACATGCTCTCTCTAAATAACAACGGTGAATATTTTTACCAAAATTGCTGAATGCGTGAACATATCCAGTGTGGTATCCGTAGCTAAAACGGCAGATCCGTAAAATATGCATTACATAGAGGCGACATCTGCAACAAACTCCTAGAGTAAGAAATTAACTGCTTAACACAAAATTGCCTTATCAAAGATTGCAGGAGTAAGTTCATTACATTATTTAGATTGTTAGTTCCTTGGAACAGTCATAATCGAATACAGAAGTTTCAACTTTCTGACTTGTTTAATGTCATACCACTCTTTTGAATTTAGGGGAAGCAGCAGCGTTTGAAGTGGAGCGAGCCGGATCTTTCAGTAAACTTCCCCGAGACCACACGACACAGACAGAAGATGGTAAGTTTCTCAGTGCAAGAGCAAGCTTCAAATTACGCTGAATTCATTTCAAGAGCGCAATTATTGATAGAGGCCCTGACAAAACATCACAAAATGCACAGTTGCGATCATGGGAATTTTCTACTATCGGAATTCGAGGTGTCTCAAAACTTTAAGGCGCTTTGTACGCAGTTGTTTATAAAGCGGGCACGCAGTTTTTTTCTGAAAGCGTACTCGAACTAGCAGCGATTCGCAGTTCCAGGTGAAAATAGCGATCTTCATGTCACAAATAAGGTGACTTTTAATACCCAGTAAACGATATTTGACAAAACTGTGCGCTGGGCAGCATGTTGTGCGCCATTTTTGTACAGACAGGTTTTTCAAACAGTAATACCATAATTCTTTCTTTCTAGATTGCGAGCAAGATTTGCAAATTCGAAAGTAAAGTTGATTGCGCGATCATTCGGGTGTTTACCAGCCTAATGATGACGTCACTAATACGGTCAATTATGATACCTTGCACGAAATTTTGCACATCGAAGTGCAAAATTAATTGCTAGTATTTTGCGTTCAAAAACAAAAAAAATCCTCTTTTTTGTTACCTGATTACATTACTGAGAAGGGAAAACATTTTGTATTCAAACGGAGCGAAAAAATGATGCCTCCGTTAAGCGTAAAATTGCAATATCGTAACTAGCACCAACGGCATCTACCGCATATCCAAATAAATCCTGCCTACATGCAGCGGATATGCTGCGAAATGTCGGGAAACTATGCTTGAAAGCGTTTTATTTACTCTGATGGAGACAAAAACGGCTTTACTCGCCACTTTGATGCAACCAAACAGTGATTCCATGCGTCGGACAAATCCGGAAGCTTTCAAAGGAGGTGTGATCGCAGACCGAAGGGTTTTCTGGCGGTGATAGTACACCGACCAAGCCTCTTGAAAGCACAGCATTCGGAAAATGCTGCTTTCAATCGCACGTGAGGAGAAGAATTAGCGTTAACCACTAGTTAACAACAAAAATAAGGGGAAGGGAAGGAAAATAATACATAAAATAGAGAATTAAATTATGTTGAAAAAGGCCCATCTGAAAACTTGTCAACTTTCTCTCCTCCCCTTTTGCTCCCTTTGTTTTCGGCACCACAAGTATGAATTAGAATTACTTACAGTTGTTTAATACAACCAGACCCAATGGTGTTCGGACTCTTTTTCGACTCGAAACTAATTCTTAAACAAACATTATTGAAAGTATGCTTGATCCGTGTAATTTAAGACATCATATCGTTTTGTTACTGACTGCTCCATGGGTGAGCTGACCAAAAATGCAACCAAATTGCGCACCCCTGCAGGCACAGGGTATCCTGCAGGTATCCAGGGCGACATACCTTGATTTGGGAACACCGCATGCCTAATAGAGGAAGCAACGCTCCTATTTCACCTTAAGCGCAGGCGGGGCTACAACCAGATGACGCAGGACTTTTGTGGCGATGTTCTGAACAAGGACGCAGCTCGGTTCGCGTGGTCTTGCGGCACTTTTAGTGCTGGCGCTGGGCGCCTTTCTCACTCAGCCGTTCGCGCTGTGATGAGCGGGAGGTTAATGCGAGCACGAAGAGCAAGACCTAGTAAACTCTAAAGGCACCGGCTTAAAGAGTTGTATCTGCATCTGCTTTGATGCTACAGTATTTGGAAACTATGGTTAGGTATGGACATCATTTTGGTCTGTATATTCAAATGATTCGTTTATGACAGCTGAATGCGTTGGGGTTCTGTTCTTGTCTGTAGGTTACTACGTTCTCTTCAAGAGTCCTGGAATCCAGGGGAACAAGACGGCGATGGTACTTCGAGAACCAAGGCGCTATGAATGCCTCTCGCTCTGGTACTACCTGCCTGCTCTGTCTAACGGAGTGTCGCTTCAGCTGCAAGGTGATAGGATCTCCGAGGGAAAAGGAGTTTGGAAACATCAGCAGATGCCCTACCCGTCCATATGGGTGCGTGTAGGCAGTAATACTTTTTCTGTGGAGTACTACATAGTAAAACAGCGAAAAAAAACGGAAGCACTGCTAAAGAATTTGTCGTGCAGAAATTCTGTTCTTAAAGATATTGCTGAAGCTGACGGCGCAAACACTCTTAACGGCTTGAGCGATACTTGAGCTTGGTACGCACGCCTCAGAGCGTGTGAATTTAAAGAAATAATAAAAAATGTATATAATGGAATGATTTTGCCGCAGCATTAGGCCCATTTTCTATCAAACCATAATCATCTTGATATTGAAGCACTGGGTGCGCACATGCATCTCTCTTTATTTGACGTCTGCTGCGAGGTTCCCTTGTTCATCCTTCGATTTCGAGTCAGCACCAAATGCTTCTTCCATGAGCCCAGAACAGCGGGTTCTGGTTTTGAACAACAGAACACTAAAAGGTAACAAGAATAAAAGACAGAAAACGTTACTCATAATTCAAACAATTAAACTCGAGGTGACTAAATTCTGAACTACTTACTTTTTGCAGTGCTAGTAAATACAATGGCAAGGGCGTCTCTCTAATCAGCACACGTCGAGTTCTTTATGTAGGATTTTGTATAGGCAAACAATGCATCTTTCAGGCCAGCACAATTTCAATGAAACCAAATAATTCTTTCACTGTTGTTTGTTTTTCTTAAGTTCTTTGAAAAAAAAAGTAGAATTGGCACGTAAATTTCTTTGGCTCAAAATAAATCGTGAGGCTTATAAAAAGCGAAAATTGTATGAACTTCTAGAATGTCACCCAGAGGTCTACCAAAAATAAAAGTCACAAGAAGTGCAGTTTTAAGAACGAGTAGTATCTGTAGGAGGACGAGGGGGTAGAAGGAGAAAGTCAGGGAGGTTAACCGGAAGAATAATCGGTTTGCTACCCTACACGGGGAGAAAATAGTGAGGGGACAAAAAATTAAAGAGAAAAGAGGAGCAGAAAATTGAAGTCACTCTAAAAAGTCAGTGTTTGTTGAAGTCACAGCATATCGTGCAGGCCAAGTAGTATCTGTAATATGCGCATAGACATTCGCCGCTATCCCTATCGGCATGATGTGCTGGGAAAGCGAATATATTCCGAGTTATATTGCGCACTGTGGAGCTGAAACGTGGAGGCAAACGAAAAGTTTAGACTTAAATTGGGAACAATATGGAAAGGAAAATTATCGGTGTAACATTAATGGACAGGAAGAGGGCAGAGTGGGTCAGAGAACAAGTGCAGGTTAATGATATCCAAATCGAAATTAAGAAGAAGAAATGAGCTTGGGCAGGGCGTACATTGCGAAGGCAAGATAACCAATGGTCCTTAAGAGTAACTGAATAGATTCCAAGAGAAGCCAAGCGTAGCAGGGAACAGCAGAAAGTTAGGTGCTCCTATGAGATAAAGTTTGCGGAGACAAGGTGGGCGCAGCTGGCAGAACACAGGGTTAATTGCAAAGGCTTAGAAGAGTCCTTTGTCCTGCAGTGGATGCAGTCAGGTTGGTGGTGGTTATGTTGAATGTCCAGTGCTAGTTAATTTTTATTTCTTTGTAGTCAACTTGCCGCCAGCGACATAGCGGCGCCCTTAAACGGTGTTGAGCTTTGCCTAGCAACACGAAATGCGCCGGTGTTCTCGCCCAGCAGAATCAAGAGGGCCGCCATGCTGTTTCTATGAGTAGCAAAAAAAGAAGCATCCATATGAAGCTAAATCAATTACATAAAAAAGAATTGCGCTGTTTTGTAGCTTTGCATTACAGACACCCACTTACTCGCCTCATCCCGGCAAATTTTCTACAAGTGATGATTTTACGCTAACGCGAAATTTCAATATGCACGTATTTTGAGTCTTGATGCACGGCCTGTGCGTAACAGAGGAAATTAAGTGCGCTTAGCACAACCACGTTTTTTTACTGTGAATTTTATGAGTGAAATTTAGAGATGGCTAAAATAGGCTCTTTACTTGTTGAGCGGCCATCCAGGTTTTAACGGCACATGAAAAAGTGATATGGCATTCAGAATTTGCCCTTCCCGAGAGAAAGGATCTGCTACCGTTTTGTAGTGTGCGGCAGGTGATAAAGGTAGTGCTTGCTTCCATTTCGGTCCAGGATGAACCAATCGTCGCACTTTCGGGAACGAACGCACAAGGTTTCGCTGCAATTGACGACGTGGTGTTGAACGAGCAGCCCTGTGACGAGCTTGGTGAGTACTTTGTATTCCATTCAGCACCTAAATTGAGTTAGCTGCACTAAATACGACAAAATGCACGCAATGTATGCTCACACGAACAATATTTCATTCTCAATAACCCGTATCCAGCACGGACGACGGAGACATTCGACTGCGGGAATAACAAGACCGTGACCATAGAGCATGTGTGCGACTTCGTGCTGGACTGCACAAATGGCGCTGACGAACGCAACTGCGGCGAGTGTTACTTCAGCAGAGGCACCTGTGGCTGGCAGCTTGACGGAGTCCTGAACCGCGGCAGCACCTCGTGGCGCTGGGTGCCCATTGGAGATGTCCCGCAGTCGCCTCCCACAGGATATGACGATCGCCGAAGCGGTTAGTGTGTCAGAAAGGAAACTGCAGTTGCGTGTAGTGTGAACTGCGTTTGCAATGTGCGTAAGACCGCACACGCGTTGGATATGATTTCTATGCGGTGACGAGAGTGAGTGTAGGAATGCAAACAACCTGTCTCTGGGCAGCATCGGCTAATGCGAGTATCGCAAGGACATCGATTGTGGCGCTTCTCGATGACGCTTGACGACGATCATGATTGATGATGGTTGCATCGATGACGCTTCTCCGGCAGCTGAATGCCCCTTTACTGGGAAGAAAATTTATTGTGAACAGTTTCCTGCCACTTCACCTAAACTCGCGGCGTCCATACCAAAAATGGCGCCGTGAATGGCTATGCCGCTTAGCCTCAGGAATACATACGTTACCACCCGTATTGTTGTAATTCGGTTTGTTTTCAAACAGGACCGGTGGTAAAGTAAGACACTTGTATTTCTATTTCTGGGCTTTTCTAGGTTACAGCAGCTTCGTCTGGAGTAAAAATAGCGTTTTTGGCGGCAATCTACCGATACAGGCCCGCATCATTTTCTCTTTGCTTTTTCTTTAATAAATTACGAATTAATAATTGAAGTTAATGACTTAAGGAAAAATCCAGAAATTTTCCTTTTTATAGATTTAAAACTTTGCTCTATGGAAAGGACGCTCCCTTTGGGCGACACAGTGAAGCTCAGAATCTCACTTAGACGGACTCTGCATGTTGTTTTGTAGAATTATTTTCTTTCTTCAATTCATCCCCGCATGCAAAGCAGATTTTTGAGGAAAAAAAATCACATTTCCTCGTACGCTTCTGGCGCTTAGGTAGGAAAGGTGATGTTCTTTCTGTGCCACTCAGCAAAGAAAATCCCGAGCTATGTGTCCCTTTAGAAATGCGAAGCATTTTAAGATATTCTGCATTCTTGACTTTGAGCTGCAAGGATTCCAAGAATGCATTAGTCTCTAATTTGTTTTCCACCTCTCGCGAATGTATTTGCATGCTTGCGGATTAAAATACAAGCGCTGTATTACGATTTTGCTCAAGCGTGCCATGGTTCGCAAATAATTTGACAGCTTTCAAGAGCACCTGCCTTATGACGTGCCTTGCGGTCAAAAAAAACTGACGGCAAGCTAAGCGAGATGAGCGTTTTTGTGCTCATCTTCACCATTCATGTTGAATAGCTGCTAGAGCAGCCACATAAGTAATGTCACAAGTGCAGTTGACGTTTCGCATCAAATCTTAGCACCTGTGGATCGTGTTACAGACTTAAGACCTCGTCTTTGAATTTCCTAATTACTGTCCAAGTAGCGGTCCTTTGACTGCTTTGCCGTCCGACGTTAATGGAGGACTAGCTCATTCAGTTCAAAACAGATAGGAAATAAAAGGGAAAACCGGGCTTTCTTTCCAGAGAAGTAGAATTTCTCATAACATATTTAGGAAGTCTGGACATATGCCCTCGAAGTGCCCGGCCCTCATGGCAGCGCAATTCAGGGCGTCTATGCCAGTTTAGTTTTCTTTTTTTTTATTTGTGTCGCGCTAAGAGAACGATTCTCTTTAATACGCTTTTGGGAATTCGGTCGATAGCTGGAAGAAGGACAAACTACTTCACCAAGGCAAAGAAATGATGGGTCATGCGATGCGATATGAGGGAAAGCTAATCGAACGTCTTTTTGTCTTCTGTAAGCCGTCTTTTGACACTACACGTCATCTCTGAAGAACACAAATTTTTGTTAGTTTTTTATGCACCTTTCCTTCTTCGAAAGCCCTACCACTCTTGTAGCGCATTCAGGCTAGATGGTTTGATGTCAAGAGCCTCGAATGCTTGTAGCTTTGTTTAATTTCTGGCGTAATTGCAGGCAGGGAGCGCGCTGGGAGCGAGACCATTTTTTGACCTCAGGTTAAGGTATTCACCTCGCTCTAGGCAACAAGAATGCAAGAGATCGGTCGCACTCGGCAGTTTACGAGGGAAAAAAAGCTCCGTATATCGCGGCCAGCTGTGTCCCGGCTGCACATTGGCATTGGCACCTGTCAGAGACGTAGCAGGATAAACATTCGAGGTTCTTCTTTCCATCATCCCTAGGATGTTTGAGTACGCAAGCACGCACGCACGCACGCGCACACACACACACACACACACACACACACACACACACGCGCGCGCGCGCACACGCACATGCACACGCACACGCGCACGCACACGCACACGCACACGCACACGCGCACGCACACGCACACGCACACGCACATGCACACCCACACCCACACCCACACACACACACACACACACATACACACACACACACACACACACACACACACACACACACACACACACACACACACACACACACACACCCACACACACACACACACACACACACACACACACACACGCGCGCGCGCGCGCGCACGCACGCACGCACACACAGCAGCCTAGGTTCAATTGATGTCTGGCCCATCGCGGGACTGGAAGCCAACTGGCGACTTTTGACGATATCGAAGCTACGCTGCGGCTGCGCCGGGAACTAGGCTAATAAGGACCGGTGGGCTGAACCAGGCCGTTTTTTCCGTTCCTTGAGTGTTTCGCCCGCACTCTACTCTCAAACGGCGTTGCCAAAGTTTTCCTGTGAAAATGTGCATCTTTAGAGGCCTTTTGCACGGATGATTGCATGAGACTAGATATAAGAGGTGGTCTGAGTGCTCGAAGTTTCTCTGGTCAGACATACAAAGACAGGTTGGGGACAGGAAGTTGGCACGCAGTGTAGTTGAGCTCTAGCAGGGCCATGGGAGTGCAGTTCTAATCAGGCAGCGAATCTCTACTTGTAAAGAGATGTTTTGAGTGGAGGGATGTAATGCGAGACGCAGTTAACAACCATCGCCGGGCGCATGCCGCTGTAGGAAGCGCAAGGAGCCTTCTGCGTAACTGCCCCTATGATTACAGGTCTTATAACAGCGTGAGTGTAGTAATTTTTGTCCACGGTGATAGGCGAGGGATGGAGGTTAAAATGACTTATTAGAATTCCATTTTGATGTAATACCGTCTGCACTTTGAGAGAGAGAGAAAGAAATTTTATTGAGAGGAAAGGAAGAGAGGTTGGCCGGTGGTAACATGGCCCTGGCCTTCTACTCCACACTGGGGAAAGGAAAGGGTAGGAAACGGAAAGTGCGAATGAAGGTTGACGATGGCATAATACAGTGAGTTTCATGGGTGATGTCCACACACAGTGGCTGGCTATCACGGCGCGGTGAGTAGACGCATGTGAAACTCATGTCTTGAACACACACACCGACATATGTCATTAACACATACTCCATGAAAACACAAATGCGCACTTTCACGCTTCACGCATGTCACACCGTAAACTGAGTAAACCGCGTAAACCTTGTAGGTATTGCACAGGCGGTCACAGACGGGTATACAGGCCTGTTTCACATAATAACTTGAGCACGGCCTTCGTCACACCGCACCAATCAGCATATCTCGCCCTGGCACCTGGAAGGCCGCGACTCGAAACAAGCACTCAGAGCTGTGGATTGTAAGAACCGATCGAATCGGACGCAGTGATTATATTAAAGTGGCCTTCAGTCATTGCGCGACTTCTATCCATTGCCTCGGATAGCCCTAGGTGTAGCTGCTGCCAGAAAATAGTGCGCAGTGAACGCGATCTCACATTGCTGTGGCTATCTTTTTTCATACACGATTAACGATCTATATTGGTATGTTATGCGCCGAATGGTCAATAAAATTTCGCTTCACTACAAAACGCAAAACTCGACATCTTTATAAGTTAAAATTCATGCGATAGCCAGAGTTTCAAGTCTGTTTTCGGCGCAAGCCGCACGACAGCTGCCCAGTCCTGTTTACGTGTAGTAATAAATGCAAAAAAAATTGTGCTTCTAGTCCAAGTATTGAGCTCTTGTGCAACATTTCCATAGATCCAAACGGCGATGTTATTGATTTCAAAATCTCTTCAAAGCGTGTGTCCACCGCTGTGCATTTACGCGAGACGTTTGCACCTGCCAGACAGCGTTTTCTTTGCCTATTTTACGCAGTCCTTTCACACCGTCAAGCAACGAAAGACTGACTCACCCTAGGACCCATATTGGCGCCGCCATGTTGGTTAAACTAATGCTGTGCCTCTAGGTCATGAAATTCACCAATTCTAGCTAATGGCATCGCGTTGGGAGCTCGCGGCGTATACTAATCCCCTAAACGTTGGGAGAGCTAAAGATTGTCTCCAAACCTAAAAAAAATCCGTGGTTATTCGTTTCGATAAAAATTATTTGACTATTCCTCTCATGTCTTCGCATATCCCCATATATCACCCGCATGACTGAATCTGACACTGTTTCAGGGAAGCCAGCTGGTAATAATAAATAAATAAGCTGGTTGAGGCAAAATTCTGGGTCGGGCATAACTTCATATGGTATTGCCTCGGACGTTAGGGAATTAGAAACTTGAGCTCACAAAAAGGATAGTAATTTTTCATATTGTCATGTACTGGCGTCTGCAGTCCGGAGAGCAGCAATACAGCGAAAATGGCTCCTAAGCAAAACTATTTACTTCTGGGGGCCGCCGCGATGGCTCAGTGATTATGGGGCTCCGCTGCAGACCCGAAAGACGCCGGTTTGACCCGGCCGATGCGGTCGAATTTCGATGTAGGGGAGATTGTAGAGGCCCGTCTTCTGTGCGATGTCAGTGCACGCTGAAGAACCCCATAGGTGGTCGAAATTTCTGGAGCCCTTCACTACGGCGTCCCTCATAGCCTGAGTCGCTTTCGGACGATAAACCCCTATAAACCATATTTAATTCGGCTGACTTGCGCCCGTAAAGCATTGAGACTTGGCGGGGGAGTAGCAACATGCGTGCTGTGTTGTCTTCGAACCGAATGCCCGCCGCTCTCGGTCATGCTTAATTTAAAGCTGATGGCGAACTTTTGAGACAGGGCGTGCAAAGTTAGCGCAATATTCTGGAACAGCGTAGAATCGGCTATACCTGGATGCGATCAATCGAGATAGATCTGGTCGCCTCTCGCTTAACAGTCAAAGCGATAAAGCATGTGCTGGCAGCTTTGGAGAATGAACAAACAGTACAAAGATTCGCGACATTAGTCTCCTTTTAAAGAAGCATCGACCCGATGCTTTAAAACAAATCAGTTGGGGAGAAACCACAAAAAAAACAGGCTGTTCACAATAAATACCGAAAATAGACGCGCAGCGTCCTTTAGCGTATATAATAGGGGTTTAGGCGGGCAACATGAACAGGTTCTGGTTGTACGCGGCGTCGCTGGGATGCAGTCATTTCCTCAGGGACGGTTTCACAGTCCAGTTCAACTAGACGATGAAGAACCTTGTACGGGCCGAAATAGCGGCGCAACAGTTTTTCACTCAACCCGCGGCGGCGAAGGGGCGTCCGAACCAATACTCGGACTCCTGGTTTGTATTTCCCGTAGGGTCTTCCTAGGTTGTAGCGTCTGGCATCGGTCCGCTGCTGGTCCTTGACCCGTAATCGGGCAAGTCTTAAGGCTTCTCCTTTGGAGGGTACTGGGATTGACACCCAGCACCTACACCAGATGTCACGTAGGGGTCTCCGGACTGCAGTCCGGAGAGCAGGAAGGAAGCGAAAATGGATTCTGAGCAAAACTCTTTCTTTTGGCTGACTCGGCGGTGGCGTAGCAACAGGCGTGCTCGGCGGTCGTCGAACAGAATACCCGCCGCTGTAAGCCCTGCTCAATTTAAAGCTGATAGCGAAGTTTCGAGACACGGCGTGGAAAGTTGCCGCATCATACTGGAAACATGTTGTATCGGCTGTGTCTGGATGCGATCAATCGAGTTTAAGCTGGTCGTGTCTTGCATCACAAACAAAGTGATAAAGCCGCGAACCGGCAGCTTTGGAGACTGTTCAAACAAACAGCGCAGATTTGCGGCAATATGTAACCTTTCAGCTTCTACGATAAAGAACTACAACTAGTTTATGACTCTGTTTATTGGGGTTTAACGTCCCAAATCAAATCAGGCTATGAACGACGCCGTAGTGAAGGGCTCCGGAAATTTCGACCTGCTGGGGTTCTTTAACGTGCGCGGACATCGCACAGCACACGGGCCTCTAGAATTTCGCCTTCATCGAAATTCGGCCGCCGCGGCCGGGATCGAACGCACATCTTTCGGGTCACCAGCACAGCGCCATAACCTTGAGCCACTGCGGCGGGGCAAGAGTTTAGGACTCGTAGCTCCGCGCTAATAAGAGCCGCATAGCATTCTAGAATGTCGCAAACGCGTTTTTGCTCGTTGATACGGCGCCTGGAATTGCGGACCGACCTACAGGTGACATCGGAACCACGTAGCAACTCATCGTTCGTAGTCACATCATAAATGACACCCAGCAGTGCGTATCATGTGATCTTCTCTGTACCACATGAGCAGACGCCCGCCGCTGCTTTCTGCACACCCACCAGCCTAAAGCTCTTGGAAACAAAGTTCTCCAGTGACTGTACTCGAGCCCGTTGGCGTGAAATGTTTCACATATTCGCCGCTGATAGACGGCCGCTTCATGCGATTCAACGGCCATAGCCTTTTGGTATAGCACGTGGCATTCGCCGCTGATAGACGGCCGCTTCATGCGATTCAACGGCCATAGCCTTTTGGTATAGCACGTGGCACAGACCAGATTTTGTTATCGCACAGCGACGAGCTAATTCTCATTTTACATAATTGCGAAATGTGTTCGAAACTGTAATGGCTGAATTCTTGGCTGTTATACTTTTATTAACAAGGGTTCTGATAAAACGATTTTTTTTCGGACTTTAAACAACCCGTGCATTACTATGTCGCAGGAGTTTTAAATAAATTGGCCTTTTTTTAATTCTGTCTCCGGCACCGCAGACACAGACTAAACCAGAATCGCAAGCTGAGCCCATTGGCTTATGACACTTTTAGCGCTTGTGGTGTGTTGCATTTCTGTGTTCCTTGTGTTTTTCCGCACTGTAAATATCTAAATACACGCTTTAGGTCACACTCATATAGTGTGCTTTCTTAGCAACATGAAGGAGCCCAAAATCCTTGGAACTAATCCAAGACCATTCATTAGATGAAATGCTTCGTGAAGTTTCGAAGCTATTCTTTTAGCGTATAAAAGTACACCATTGGTCTTACTTGAAACGAATCTTACTTTAACTATGCGGAAAGCATTAAGAATTGTTTTTAGTTGCATTTCGCTTTTCACAGGCATGAATAGTCGTCACCCAGCTCCTAACATGATTCAGAGCTCCTGTCTCTTACAACTTTAATTTGAACTTGAACTTGAATGAAAACTTGAAACCTGTTTCGTCAAATTTTTGCTATTTCGTGCTCTTTTTTCGTTCGCTGTCTATAGATTAGAATAGGCATTTCCCACCAGGAATTCCAGGCCCCGTAAATTCAAAACAATAACTTGTAGTCACTGTCTTCGGTCTTTTGTCTTTCGCAATTGAGTATAGAAATATCGGCGCTTGAGCTAGACGAAAAACTGGATTGACCTCTTTTCATCCTTTTCCAGGCCATTACCTGCTGCTGTACTCCAACGGCACGGCATCCCGAAGGCCAGGCCGTGCCGCTATCGATTCTCCTACGATAAGGAACACAAACAAGTTGTGCACAATGACGTTCTGGTACAACTTCCTCCACAATGGTGAGCCTTCAATCCCGGCTCTCATCTTAGTAGCTCCGATAAGGCTAGGCGACGCAGCAGTGAGGCCTGTCGCTCTGAATTGTGTGCTCACTCTCCGTGCATCAATTGTACCCACCACTCCTCCCTTGTTTAACTCACTCCTCTCAGTTTATGTTTAAATGTATCGTAAATAAATAAATAAACTGTAAGTTTCGAAGCACGAATGCCATGATCATCGAAGGTTCAATCCGACGAAAACGACTACATGCGTCATACTTTTATGATTGGAATAGTGCCCAAATACAGTTGCAGCTTTTTAGCACTCTAATAAACAGTGAAAATAACACAAAAAAGTTTCGTCTATTTGGCACATCTATTGCAAGGAACAGATCGGTATTAAGCCGTCTGCTGAAGTAAACGTTTTCTATAGATACAAGTTAAGTGGAAAATTTACCTTCGAAGAGAGAATACATGAAATCTGCAGCCTTTTTCAAATGTTCCAATATTCTGCAGTAATTAATGAATAAACCACAGAAACGCGAACTTTAAAAGCGAAAATCTCCATTGCAATCTCGGTGAAAGGAAGCACTTGAGCTGCATCGACGACTGTTTATAATTGAGTTTATTCGTAGATATTAACACAGATAGTGGCAAATAACTTCAATGCCTATTGTTTAAGCAACTTCATATATTAGGCGGAGACAGGCGCCCGTAAAAGAGGCATTCTGCCCCTTGTGTGTTTGCATATTTACGACGCCGTTTATTTGAAACCCAGAACATAACATTGGCATGACCTTGGCCCTGAAGTTACAAAGCTACCATGAGCACCTCAAGCGTTTAGCATTAGCAGCAATATAGGGCCGGAAGGTTTGTCCTCAGGGGGTCTGAGATGAAACACGGTGGAACCTGATGACCGCTTGAGCTCTCCCCATCCGAATGGACAAAAATTCACTCTACGCTTTGGACACTAACACCTGGGCTGGCTCCTTAGGGTAGGAGGAAGCCTGAGCACCAATGACAGCGAAGTCGATTTGTTAAGAAAGTGAACTTTTTCTTTGAAATAATACCCCATATTTGTCAACTAATTAAGAGGTTTCCTAATATGTTTTGAACTTTGATGTGCAAGCCTTGAACACAAAACTCATGGAAGCGTTATTTTTTCTCGCTGTGATTACATTGTTCAGCGCAGGCCTCAAGCTTCTTCGTCTTCATTACTGTTTTTATTTAGCTTCATCTCTTTGCTATCCTTGCAGAAAGCTACCTGGACCTGGACCTGTACATGAAGGTAGCTGGCTATTCCTTCCCGGTGTGGACACTTAGTGCTTTGCGTCCGCCTCCCGAAGAAGGCGTGTGGAATCAAGCTGTCGTGGAAATCGGGCGCTACCCCAAGGATCTCAGCGTGAGTCACGTCTTTTGGCATTTACTACAGCGTTCAAAGCCCAACGTGATAGCCGCATTAAGTGTATGTAGATTTGTTCGCCCTAGAAAGGGCGCTGACACTAATGCCTCAATTATACTTATATTATGGATGTGCTTCTGATTGTGAATGCACCTGTAACGAACAATAAGTTGGAGGAGGGTGTCGACACACGCGCGTGCGGTGGGTGCGTCTGTGGCTGTTACCCTACTGTTCGAGAGAAAGGGAGCCTCAGAGGTGTTTCACTGTGATTCCAAATTATTACAGGATTGATGGGGTGATGTGCTAGACGCGATATCCGCTTCCTGACTACACATACTCAGATTTTCCACGGCTGTAGATGCCTGGTAATTTAACACATACTTGGTAGTCGAAACTACGAGCAAAAATTCGGAGGAAAAGAAGTCTCCCAGAGTATCATGATTTTTTGCATCCTCCCGTGGCCAAAAAGTGTTAGCGATAGCTGTTCCGCACTTCCACTCTCCTTGCCCTGTCTACTATTTTCCCGGTCCATCCCGCTGACCCGCCTCAGTGAGCTTCCATTCGCCCACGAGACAACCGCTGGTCCAACATTATCCAGGGAACAGTGGGGTGTGGGATGAAATTGTTGATACCGTAAAATTCTACCCTATTATAATTTTAGACGATGCCTTCGCACGGCGGTGAACGGGAAACCCTTTCAGGCAGTAATTTTGCTCCCGTGTGGCCACATGCCAGCCTTTATCTCTGATTTACGCCGCATGCATATGCGTTCAGCGCTCTTCTCACTGCGTAAGATACTATGTTGTTGGCTAAATAGTTGCTTCTCGAAACTTTATGCGTTGGTGGGTGTCATCATTGTGGCAAGTGCGGGCAAGCTTGTACGCTTTGCCAGGTTACTTTGCGGCACTGTCATCGCTTTTTGGAGACGGTAACTTTAACATTAAGGGGCATAGCTGGAGAATGTAATTTAGAGAACAAACATTGTTTATATGGCCACTCATGCGGTAATTAAGAGCCAGAAATGGATTTAGGTGGCACATGTGTTGAAGAGAAAAGATGATCGATGCTGTCTAATTGTTACAGACTAGATTCCAGCGGAAGGTAGACGTGGCTAAGTGCGACGTAGAGTAAGGCCTGCTATTACGCTTAGGAAACCTGGTGCAATAGGACTGTCGTAGTCATTTCTTCATACCACAACTTCGCTCATGAGCGCGCTGAGTCTGACGTACACTTTAAAAGCAACATTTCGTCACTCCTTAATGAACGACTTGCATAAATAGAAGAAAATGCTTGTTAGACTTTGTTAGTTTATTTTGTTTTAAATAATTGGTTCTGTAGCTTGTCACATTTCCTTCTCTTTCAGTTCTATTTTTCAAGCAGTCAGTACTCCGTAGGGCGACCGACGTTTGCACTGGACTCCATAGACTACGATAGTTGCGCTCTGCCAGGTAAGAGAAACAGCAAAATTACGGTCCTTTCTTGTATCAAGGTAGACGATTTAAGGTGCCAGGAGATCGTAGTGGGTGTTAGAGGATCCTAGGAAGCGGCCGAGCAATTCGCTAGAACGTAAGCGGTTTTATTAACGGAAATGCACCTTGTACTCTTCACCATGTTGTTTGGAATTGAAGTTAGGGAGGGAATGCATTTCGAGTTTAAGGCATCAGACGAGGTGCAAACGATTCTTAGGTGAAATAGGTGACGCATTGAAAGCTAGTGCAAATGGTGATTAGGATGTGAGACATCCTAATCACCAGACGAGACTGGTCCAGAAGAGACCAGAGGACTGAGGAGAATGGTCGGCTGACTGCAGAATAAATGTTTATTCATGGCCGAACAGTCAAATGACTTGCATTTATGTTCAAGTGAGGCAACATATCCCTTTCTTCCTTTCTTCCTTCATTCCTTCCTTCCTTCCTTCCTTCCTTCCTTCCTTCCTTCCTTCCTTCCTTCCTTCCTTCCTTCCTTCCTTCCTTCCTTCCTTCCTTCCTTCCTTCCTTCCTTCCTTCCTTCCTTCCTTCCTTTCTTCCTTTTTCCCCTTTCTTTCTTTCTTTGTTTCTTCCTTTCCTTTCTCTATATATTTAGTCTTTATACATGCTGCAGAACAGTGGGCACTCTGGCAAGACCGGGTTAAAGAAAGAAGTAAAACAAATACATGAGACACACAGAAATAACAGCCCGACTGACGGGACAATAAGGAAGACACATACCACGTGCGCTGACTAGCAAGTCAATGAAATTTTATTGCAGTGACAGCAATATATACCCCAGGCCACACCCGCAGCATAACAGCATAAAACATATAAACTTTATGAATAAACAGCAAGATTTTTGTGTTCCTTGTAATTAAGAACACAGATTTCTTTTCAAAGTGACAGAACGTGTGCTGACGCATTTCACTCCTCTTTTTTGAATGACATGCGCTTGAAATAATTCGCGCACAGGCTGTTGCTTTTAATTCCTTAGAACCTTGCTATTGTCGAGGTTTCTGTGCATTTGAAAATGGCCACATGTTCAGGCAAATTCTTTCTCGTGCTGTCTTTGATATCTCTGCTATGTTCTCTGAGCGTATCATTTAGACAGCGTCCAACCTTTCCCATGTAAGACGACCGACAGGACAAAGGTACATCGTCGACTACTTCTTTTTCACATTCTGTGAAAGCCTCGTCGTTTTTCTTGTCCATGGTTTTGGTGGCTTTTCTTTTCGATTGATCATTTTGCGAAGTTTCTCCAGTTTGTTAGGTGCCCGGGGGTACATATTACGTCGCTGCAATAAAATTTCTTTCAGTTGCTAATCTGCGCTCGTAGTTTGGGACTCTTCCTTATTGTCCCGTCTGTGATGCTGTTATTCGAATGTGTCATGAACTGACTGGCCCGGCGAATTGCACTATTAAATAGATCAGTGTTTAAAATACAGCGATAAGCAGAGGCGAAAACTTTTCTAAACAAAAATATAATGGCTGTAAAAAACACGAGATCTTAGATTAGAGGATTTTGACTATTCGTGAAAAACTTTCTGCTTGCGCAGCAACGAAAAGGGCTTTCACGAGCGCAAAGAAAGTTCGCCGTCCCGAAGTAGAACGAGCGCTGGCAGAGTTCCTGAAATTAAGGAGGTTAGCGGCAATTTCAGTGACCACAAAAGTGCTACAGAACAAAGCGAAATAGCTGGCAAGAGAGCGAGGCATTCTACGGGAACAGTGAAACGCGCGAGCTGACTCCAAGAGGCCACATGAAGCGCGTCGCTAGGAGTTGGAGCTATAACTTGATAGCACAGCCTGGGCTAACATTCCAAAGTGCTTTGCTGAACACTGGTTTGGTTAGTTCATGGGGTTTAACGTCCCAAAGCGACCAAGGCTATGAGAAACGCCGTAGTGGAGGGCTCCGGAAATTTCGACCGGCTGGGGTTCTTTAACGTGCACTGCCATCGCACAGTACACAGGCCTCTAGAATTTCTCCTCCAAAGAAATTCTATCCGCCGCGGCCGGGATCGAACCCGCGTCTTTCGGGTCAGCAGCCGAGCAGCATAACCACTGAGCCACCGCGGCGGCTTGCTTTGCTGAACACTGTTTCCGAAAGTGCGTCATTTAGAATGCACAGAAGACTGTCCACTTTACGAAGAGGACTGTGATGAGGAGGTCAGCAATGACGAGGACGAGTGAGCAGGAGCAGGTTGGTGGAAATAAATGATGCTTGAGTGCTGCCCCTGCTGTCGTTCTCAGGTGTTGTTTTTTTCGGCCAGCTTACATTCAAGGAATCATTTTTTTTTATTTGCCCTTCAACTTTCGGGTTTCGGCTGAGAATCGAGTCCGGCTACATTCGGATACATACGGCAAGTGGATACGAGGCATGGATATGCCATATTATAAACCTTCGATTACAGATCCAAAGCATCTGAATAGGCATGAGGGAATGGAGCCAGGTCTTCAACAAGCGGGGGAAAAAACTTAACTTGAACATGTTAGTGCGTAGGATGTAGGGCATCAGATTTGCGTTTCGATGGCTTCTCGTTGATGATTCCAGCATAAAGATAATACGCTTGTGATCTGAGAGCCTAAGCGAAAAACTGATGAAGAAATTAAAGACTCATTGTTTTTTTGTTTCAACGCGCACACAGCGCGGTTAGGTTCAAAGTATAAAGTGCAGAGGAGCGCTAAAAGCCGCTATTTTAATGATGACCTTTAGCTCGCGCGGCCACTTTCTGGGCTGCTTCTAACTTTTTGTCGCCAACTATTTGCATGTGTTCCAAACTACAGATTCATAATCGAAAACAAGATTGATTACAGATTTATACATTATTAACGTTATATCCTCAGGAGAACTTTATAGCGTTCGCCCCAGGTAACCTCATTTTTTAAATGATTTACTGCATATGTAATTAATTTAATTAGACCAGTACGTGTTAATTTTAAAAATGACGCAAAGATGCTTAAGGTCTTAAACCCTATGTATGGCACAGCCATTGAAAGTGCATCCAAAAAGGGAGGGAGATTTTTTACACATTTTTTATCCTCTTCAGTAGCGCGGTAAAGGCTTTGTCTGTTGCGGAGAGTCATGTCGCTTTTCTTAGTGGTAGTTTCGTAGTAGGCAGGTGGAGGTGTGTTAATTATTGTGTCACTGTTTGGTAATTATGCGGAGTTTGTGTTTTTGCGAGAAACGTAAGATGTTATTTGCATGGGGGTATCAAAAATTGAGCCAGTTTCATATTTCAGTACTGAGTTATTGGGGCTCAAATGATGCTTACGAAGAAAGCGGCTGACGTAGCTCTGCACGCGTGAATTACACCCGCTGTACAGTATCTTCGAGTCTGAGGTCGTGGCCTGTGTTGTGAAGAAGCTCACCAGAGCTCTCAAGCCTGTATAACCACATGTTTAGTGATAGCCTGTTGTCAAGGCATTTCTCTTTAATCCTGGGGTGCCGAACCTTTGAACGAAGGCGTACCCTGTCGGAGACAGTGGACCGGTAAGGAGCTTACTTTTGAAGTGCTTCTGAAAGCATACTTGTACTTCGTTTTATCTGATCCCGTGAAAAGAGGTTGTTATAAAAGCTAGACAAAGGTTATCAATGATGATTCGCAGTCGAAAATTTGTGATCTTGGAGGGGCATCACAGCTGGAGAAATGAGCAAAAATTCTCAAAATCAGCAGGTGCATTCTTGTCAGATTGCTTATTTCATGGCATCGATCAATGCGCTGTTGCTAAAGTACAACTGTATCGCACCTCAGATGCTTTGCTACAAAGTGTACGCTCTCTTTCTTTTCCATGATTCCATCACCATCATTTTGCCGCTTGTGCTCGTGCTCATCATAGGAGTTTCTAGGGCTGACAGGATACCCAGAACAGCGACCTGCCCCCATTGGAAGAACGAGACCGAAGCACTGTATTGCAAGCCAGGGTGTCGGGGGTGGGGAACGGGAGGGGGGGGGGGGGGGGCGGTCGAGCGTTTTTCTAGTGATTGTGGTTTAAAAGGCGGCGACAGGTTCTGCACGGGTCACGGCGGCGGCGAAGGAGAGTCATACAGCAAGGCATACCAATCCGCAGAGAGCCCCTGTTCTGCACAGCCATTCAGCATGTTTCAGCAGTTGCAATCAGCCTTTGGCTCTTCTTTGTTGAGCTCAGTGTTTCCGGTTAGAAATGGCAAAGACCAGATCATGAATAGAAAAATTCGCTTCTTGAAACCACAAAAATGAGAAAGATAATTATAGCATCTCTTTCGGAAGTTTCTTATTGATTGTTAAGTGTTTCTTCATGCATTTTGATCAAAAATGTCCGGGCTTATCGAAATTTTGCAGCATAAATGTGCGTGACTTAACGCTTACAAAACCTGAATCTCATTATTTGCAGCTAAAGAAGATAACTGTTCAGATCTCTCTTTCCGCTGTGTCAACGGAGCCTGCGTGGGGCTGTACTCTCGGTGCGACTACGTGGATGACTGTGGAGACAATAGCGATGAGCAGAATTGCGGTAAGCTTTTAATGTTGTGGAAATTTTCCCACGAATTACATCTATATTTTCCGTGTCATGCTATAGAAGCCTGCAAACACTACACCTTATTCGCATGAAACGTACTCGTTTACATGCTCGATCAAGTACAGAGATATGCTCCCTCTCTATGCATGGATAGTTCTCCTTTTTTTCAGCGCAAAAACTCCGGTCAGTTATTTCTGACCGTAAATCTAGCCTCTAACTCTGCACCATTCAATGAAAACATACCAGGGCCTCAAGTTCTGGTGCCCCATATGACACCGATATTTCAGCTATGGTACCGACTGATTGTCAAGGCCCATCGCATTTCGAAACTGCGCTAAGCATTTATCAGCCAGCCCTCGCCGAGATTACACAAGATAAAGCCAATCTCACAGTATATGAATCCGGTTCCTCTGCACTGAAAAGTCACCCGTTAGCTGTCAGCCTGCACAGTTTGCTACTTTGCTTACTGTTAATATGACCGCTCAATGGTGCGCCTCCAATGAGCGGTCGTGCTGTTAGTTACTCCTGTGGGTAGCTTCTATCAAGCCGAATTACCACGTACTGAGCAATTAGTGACAAAGGCATTTCAGGAAAGACTATGAACATAGTTTTTCATATAATGTTATAGTTAGATTTCTAATAATTACATATAACTATAACAATCAATGCATCCAGAGATGCCCCCTCGGTAAGCTCTAATTGTTTTTGCCATTAATGTTTTTTGTTATCCTCAAAAACGTTCCCCATTTTTTATGGCAGTCTTTACTGGTCGTTGCGAACGATGGGAAAATATAATAAGAAAGAATTTCCTATGCATCAGTAGAACGAAACATTTCATTAGAGATTTCCATAAAAGTACCTGACAACATTGCAATATTCAAAATATTTTCGCTAGAAAGCTAAACTTGGGAAAAGCCACGACACAGCTGGAACTTAATGTGGCTGAAAGAATGAATAACCCGGCAAAACAAAAAGAACTGCAAAATTAGAAGGACTTCACACAGCGCCTAAACGCCTGTGTAGTGCTTTGAATGTGGTGAGTTCTCAATTCACAGGCGATTACCGGCTCGGCTGCAACTTCGATACCTCGTTTTGTGACTGGGTGCCCCAGGCGCCAACAGAGAGGACCATGGGCACGTGGAAGTTGGGCCGCCCCTCTTCGTTCCTGGCAACTGCACCCACACGAGACCACACAACAGGAACCCATGAAGGTACGCTGCCCAATGTAGCATTCCAGGGTCTAAGGGAAAAGATGCTGGAAAGAGTTTTGGGTGGCACGCCAACGTACACTTGCCGTCAAAAGTAAATGGAAGGCGACATTGTCAAAAAAAATTAATTTCTTTAAATCTAAAGCATAATGGTCCATGCTTGTTGGTGCACAGTGCAATTCTTAAAATCACAATTAGGCGGCACCTATGTATTTAAGGATGCATGAATTGAGGGGCTAATGATCAAATTTTTTCGTGAATATTGCCTTCCATTTACTTTTGACGGCACCTGTACATTAGTCTTTTAGTCTTCAATTTATTCTTCAGCTTTAGGTCAAGGAATTTTACCGCAGTATGACTTCAATCTTAGGGATAACGCGTTACGAAACTTCTCTTTTGTTTTTGTGTTCGTAGATTTCCGACTTTTCTACTCATCAACGGGCGCAACAATGTGCAAGTTCGCGTGTGACAGCGCAGCTAATGGCGATTGCCAGGACACTGAGCTTTGCCTTTTGCAAAACAGCAGCTTTCAGTTGTTTTTTTTTTGTTCTCATCACAAGATGTATTGCTTCCAAGCGGAAATGGTAGTAAAGAGCAGCGTCATTGATGACGTCCTTTTTGCCGCAGTGTGGCGCATCAAAGCACATTCTAGCCTCATCTTTTCTCTCTGTTTTTCTGAAGGCCGTAAAATACACTGTGCGCCCGCATCAAATGAAAATAACGATAACTTCTAGATAAGACATGATGCATTAATATGCCATAAAAATGTTCCGGCTTTGGCAAACGTGGGTGAGTTAAATTCAGGGCACTTACTTTTTGACCTAGGGTATGGACTCAGAAAAGCCAGAGTATTAGGGCGGGAGAAAACCGTAGATAAGGGTACTTTCTCGACATCTATTTTGTGATGAACATGTTATAGTGACATAAAACGCGTTTTTTAATTCTTTTTTATTACAAGAACCGTGAATGTTTGTTTCCAGGGAAGTTCCTCTTGCTTGTTCCTGGCCGCATCCAAACCACTGCGACGATTACAGGGCCAACGCTTCTTAATAACGAATCATGCATCGTGAGTATGAAATGATAATTATGTCACTTTTTCACATGATATCATGCTCCCTGTATCCCCAATGTCACACTGTAGTGTGGTGCCTGGTAAGGTTCCTAACACATGGTTTTCCGGATGTTTCATGTTGCTTATAAAATTCGTTATAACAGCAAAACCCACGTTATGAAGTAGCGCTCGCTGTACACACTGTTTACAGCCGAATGCTTGATTTCCTTTCTGGTAACCGTATGCTTATTCCTCGCCGCCTACAAATCCGCCTTGCTTATATTTCTAATGGCAGGAGTTTTATTGTTTCGCTCAGCCCATTTTCACGCCTCGCGTGATGCCATCTAATCGTCTTTTTGGGCATTTACACTTGTTTCGTTATTTGTCGTTGTCGCATGTTGGCGCCACACTGAAGTGGGAAAAGTGCATTTCGGGCGACAAGCATAATGGAAGTAACACTTAATCACAAACAAAGACTTCGTTTGGTCTTATGACTACAAATTTTGGTGTTTACAGAGGGCCAGCATGGCTTTTACCTTCGTGGCTCAAAACATTCGCACTTGCTTTGAGGCTGCATATTGTTCGCTCCTCTTTGCCTTCTGGCTCTGTCTTGCAAAGTCGAGTAACTTTATTGCACTGTTCGAGATTCTGCTTGTAATAATGAGCCTCAGTGAGGTAAGAACATTATTAACGGCTTTGTGATTTGTTATAGCATGTATACCTTGTGCAGAAAGCAAAACTGAGCTCTCAACACAAGGCTTTATACCAGCTCTTGGCAAAAATTGGGAAGCAAAGCTACTTTTGCTGCTCTGCCAGAAAGAAATAATATGCAGACAGCATCCTGAGGAGGTAACCAGTTCTAAAGCACAAAAAATGTTGTCCAATCCTTCTTTCTCCGTGTTTCTTGCTCATGTACAACATGACTTGCAGTCATGTTGTACATGACATTGCAGTCATGTACAATATGACTGCAGTGTATCAAACAGCGCAAAGGTCTGTGCTCTTGACAAAAATTCCGTCCTCGCCCACCGCACTGTCTACTCGACAAAAGTGTGAACGTTGCGGCTGCCGTTTCTAAGCAGAGCCCTAACAGAATGAAGCGCGACTTTGATGATATCAGTTTGGAAAAGGCTCTTCTAGCAGCAGAATATATTGTGTGCATTAGTATTTACTGCTCGAACTACCATCGCACTTAAGCAAGCAGAGCACCATCTTTGTTATGATGACAACTTAACAGGCGCACTAGTTTTAGCGGCCGTGAGATGTAAACCCACAGTCAGTTTTATGGATGTAACTTTAGACCAAAACTTACTGAATTACAGACCTGCACAAATGACTCTACTCCAGCGCGCTTGGTCGAGTTCATGCCTTTCGCCGCTAGGATAGAAACATTATGGGTGGCATGGGGCTAATATATACCGGTTGAGAAAATGGCCTCCTTCATCATTTTATTTCAAACAGGGCAGTTTTTTCGTTTGTCTACGTAATCACGATCATCCAGTTATCTATGCTAGGCATGGCGGTGCCGACGAAAAGAAAGCTGACAAAAAGGAAGACGTGTATTATGCTTTTTCAGAGCGAAAAAATTCGTTACTATGGCTATTTTCATTACTGATGTCAAGATAGCAGAGAAACACAAAGCAGATGTATTAAATAGCGTGCACAAAATGTCAAACGATGATGAGGATCATAGTAGACGAACAGGTCAACCTAGTGCTCTCAATGGTCAAAAAGCTAATGAAAGTTGGCGCACGCTGCTCTATAGGACCCCGACATGTGTGCAGGTCTTTAGTTCAGTAGGTCTTGCTTTAGACCTACGGCAAATTTCTGCCCACAAAAATTGGTATAAGGGAGTAGACGAGGCTTAGAAATTTGTCGCAACAGAATAAAAGCAGCTGCTGACAGAGAAGGCTAAATTGAGATCAATGGCGATGTTTTTTCTTCCTGCAGTGGATAGAATTGACCGGAAGATGATGATGTGATTTTACACTAATATGGGAGAGTTACAGAAACGGCATTCCTTCAGTATTTAGCTGAGAGGAATTCGAAATGTTATGAGTAGATGTCTCCTGGGTGCGTTACGCTATTCTTGTGCTGGAATGTGGCTATGCCTGCACATTCGACGTGTGCTCCGTTATTATGCTGACATGCACATATGTGTTATACGCGCACATCCTTTTCGACTGCACCTTGAGATTGAATGGGCATGCAAATTAAATTGTTTAAAAACAATCCCAGTCAGTTGGCTTTCTCTCAGGATGGCGATCAGTTTTCCACGCTCTAAAATTTAAAGCTTTGTAGTCAGTTACTTCAATCCTATTTAAGCTACTGCCACCTTGTTTGGGGAACAACATCTGAAAAAAAGTGCAGTAAATTAGTTGTGTTACAGACCCATGTGACCAAAGATTGTGTGCTTTTTACCTGCTCGCTGAACGTCATCCGGAGCGAAAGCCTTTGTCAGGCACTGCAGCCTTTAGCTTTCGCTCCGGCTTTCTGTAACAGAAAGAAAGAAAGAAAGAAAGAAAGGAAGAAAGGAAGGAAGAAAGAAAGAAAGAAAGAAAGGAAGGAAGAAAGAAAGAAAGAAAGAAAGAAAGAAAGAAAGAAAGAAAGAAAGAAAGAAAGAAAGAAAGAAAGAAAGAAAGAAAGAAAGAAAGAAAGAAAGAAAGAGAAAAGAGAATAAGGCACGTAGCTGGCGCCCACCCTTTCTTCCATGCATAGAAACTTTTACCTCTTAACATTATGCACAAATATCGGCTAAGTTCTAATCTTCTATTTTAATCCCCAATAGTGACTGATCTTTTGAAATCCCTGGCCATACTTACACTGAAAAAGAAAGTTGTTTCTACAAGACCCAGAAAGAGTGGGTGGTGTGCACTAGCAAGACAAACTATAAATATCAGAAACTACACTATCTTACAGCAACCATTTTAAATCAGTACAATCCATACGACAGTGATGTACACACCTTACGTACGGAAGGGATGTTTAAAATGCTTTTTGTACTGAAAATCACGTAGAAATCTAAATTTGCATTTTTCTTTTCTCTTCATTGCAAGCGTAAGAACAATTTTGTATCATTTTATCATATCTTTAGCCGTGTGTACTACGGTTATATTTCATCCCGTGTTTGTGTGAATTTGTCTCGCACCGTAGTGCGCCGTAGAAGTAGGTTGTAGGATGGTTCGACAGGATACCGGCAAGCTATCTCAGGAGACGAAAGATCTGATTAACAAAGTCAAAGCATGAGAGCGTCTAACTCCACAGACAGAATAGAACTAGCAGAGCTTTCAAAGTTAATAAAAAAGCGCAAGGTAGCCGAGATAAAGAAGTTTAATATTGGACGAATCGAGCATGCTCTAAAGAACGGAGGCCGCCTAAAAACGGTGAAGAGGAAATTACGCATAATCAAAAACCACATGTATGCATTAAAAGACAAAGAGGGCAGTGTGATAAACAATATGGATCAGATATTTAAAAATAAGAGTTCTAAGCAAATCTATACAGTTGCCAATGCAGTCAGAGCATTAATGAGAGAAAAAGTTGCGCACCGCAATGGGACATCTCGCCAGTAACGAAAGAGGAAGTAAAGAAACCCTTAGGAGCAATTAAAAGTGGCAAAGCAGCTGGTGAGGATCAAGTAGCAGCAGATTTGTTGAAAGACGGACGGGAGATAATGGTACAAGAACTAGTCACCCTATATACGCAATGTCTTGTGACCTCAACCGTGTTGGAAGCTTGGAAAAACGCTAACATTATCTGAATTCATAAGAAAGGAGACAACAAGGGCTTGGAAAAATTACAGGCCGTTCAGCTTACTGTCCGTTGCCTACAATGTATTCACTACGGTATTTTCTAGAAGAGTCAGGTCAACCTTAGACTTCAATCAACCAAGTAATCAGGCAGGCTTTTGTATACACCATATTCACACTATTAATTAGGTGATAAAGAAATGCGCAGAATTTAAGCGATCCCTATATATAGCTTTCGTTGATTACGAGAAAGCATTTGACTGAGTGGAAACTTGACCTGTCATGCAAGCTTTGCACAATCAGGGTGTAGAAGAGTGTTGTGTGCAAATATTGCAAGATAACTGTAACGACTGCACGGTCACCATAATCCTCTATACAATCAGCAATAAAGCTGCAATAAGGAATGGTGTTTGGCAAGGAGGCAAATTCTCGCCAATGCTATTCGCCCCATCTTTGCAGTAGGCATTCAGATGCATGAATTGGGAACAGTTGGGTATAAGAGTTAATAGAGAATACATAAGTAATCTTCGATTCGCTAATGACATTGCCTCACTAAGTGACTCAGGACATGAACTTCAAAGCATGATCAATGAAGTAGACAGGCAGAGCAGAACGATGGGTCTAAAAAATAACATGCAGGAAAGCAACGTAATGTTCAACAGTCTCGGAAGGGTACGGCAGTTCGCGATTGGTAGCGAGTTGCTGGAAGTAGTAAGGGAGTATGGCTACTATAGGCTGGTAGTGACCGCTTATCTCGATCAAGAGAGGGAAATAACTGGAAGAATATGAATGGGGTGGAACGCATATGCCAGGTTCTCTCAGATCATGACTGGCAGTTTACCGACGTCCCTCAAGAGAAAAGTATACAACAGCTGCATCTTACCGCTACTCACAGTGGGTCGGAGACGTGGAGGCTAACGAAGATGGTTCAGCTTAAGTTAAGGACAACGCAGAGATCTATGTAAATAAAAATGATAGGTGTAAAGATACGAGATCTAAGGCGAGCGGAGTGGGTGAGGGAACAAACGCGGGTTAATAACATCCTGGTCGAAATCAAGAGGAAAAAATGGACTTGCGCGAAGACAAGATAACCGCTGGTCCTTAAAGGCAACGGAGTGGATCCCAAGAGAAGTCAAGCGTAGGAGGAGGCGGCAGAAAGTTAGGTGGGTGGATGAGATTAAGAAGCTTGCGGGGAGAGGGTGGCCGCAACTGGCGAAGGACAGGGTTAATAGGAGAGACACGGGACAGCCCTTTGCCCTGCAGTGGGTGCAGTAAGGCTGATGATGATGATGAAAATGACGTTTTGTGCCGGACCACCTGCTGTATGCCATGCCTATGTGTGGGGCCTCAGACACATTCATGCTGGCACTGTGCAGGTTTTCGTTCGGGTCCCTTTCTCTTGTATTAGGAATAGAATCTAGATTCATTTGATTGATTTATTAAATGATTGATTGACTGATTTATTGGCTGATTGATTGATTGATTTTTTGATTGATCGATCGATCATCAGGTCGCATAGGAGCAGTTTTCTTTGAATCTCGGTGGATAAAATTACATGGAATGAATCGACGTAACTTGTGGGATGCACGTTTTATCATTGACGGCTTGAGACTAACAGAGCGCTACACCGTGCTTACACTATGAGCGTGTAGTTCTGCTCCTATTAAACGATTCACAATTTTGGTCTCCTTATTTTTTGTCACGCAGATCTCATTTTTCTACACGGTGCAAGGAGAAGCTGATTCACAACTTAAGCTCGGGGTGCGCACAACTAAAGATGGTCCTTGGAAGATCGAATGGAAGCAGCCAAAGCCCACCGAATTCTTTCACTTTATTGAAGCTACTGTACTCCTGATGGAGAACGGTCCATTTCAGGTGAGACAGATAATTTACAGGGAGCACCTGAGTTCAGTGTTCCAACACATGTAAAACACTGCAGTGTACTGGTGGAGAATTTCTCTTTAATGCTATTGCCATACGAAAACAAGAAATGGGGCATTTCGCACCCGCCGCGGTGGCTCAGTGGCTAAGGCGCTCGTATACCGAGCCAGAGTACTCGGGTTCGAACCCGACCGCGGCGGCGGCGTTTCGATGAATGCGGTATGCAAGGCGCCCGTGTGCTGTGAGATTGTCTGTGCACGTTAAAGATCCCCAGGTGACAAAATTATTCCGGAGACCTCGCAGCTCTTTCTCTCTCTCACTCCCGCCTTCCTCCCTTCCCTTATGGCACTTCAGGTGTCCACCGAGATATCTCAGATAGATATTGTGCCATTACCTTTCGTCAAAAACCAATTATTATTATTATCATTTCGCAATGGGGAACAACGCCATACTCACGAAAAGATGTTTCTGGCATAGAACAAATACGCTCCTTGTTAGAGAGTATTGCACGGACTGCTTCATTCGCCGCCGTTAGCTATTCAGCTAGGTGTGAAACGGAAAGCAAGAATTGATATTCAAATAACCTGTCTTGAAAAAGCATTGAGCTTCCTTATAAAGAGGAATAGGTCAAGAGGAAGATAAGAACTTTACTGCTTCAGTCAAAGCCATCTAGAGGGCTGTAAAGTGGTTCTCGCTCCCAGGATAGGCCTAAAATATCCCATAAAAAAGTGGAACAAACTGCACCAGTTTTAAAGCAGACGTAACTGCGGCCACTTGAAAACATAAGCGCTGTACTAAAATGACAGCACATCTCTGCACAGATACCTGAATGAGTGTCCAACTGCAGTTTTTTGAAGTTCAGTGGAACACATAAGGCTGATAGGTTGAGCGGTGTTTGGCATATACTGCTGTCAATTTTTCTGTCATCGTATAGGTGCTCGTTCTAATTAGGTCAGTGCCTTATGGCAGAAATAGCTTATTTATTTCTGATACCCTCATGGCCCACAGTGTATTATTGAGGGGAGTGGTACATAGATATAAAATGAAACTGTTACAAAAAGTGGGTTAACGCACACATAGACACGCCTACAAAAAATGATACGCATGATTGAAAAAAGAAAACTAGCTGCAAGAAAATACATCATTCAAAAAAGCGAAACAATACAATAATTAGGAATACCGACACCAAAAGGAATAAATTCACAAAAACAGTCAACAAACGTTGCAAGTAAGCACAAAGATAGGAACTAGAACATCACCCTTCGTAGAAACATTGAACGGGTACGATGGCAGAAGGCTATTAATAAAACAAAGTGCATGCGAAAAAAAAGGAACAGAGCTAAATACACAATATGCAAAGCGAAGTGAACCAACTGAGGCTATGGTAAACCATATTGTAATGACAACAGTGTCCTAAACTCATCAGCGTCCTTTGACGCTACAATATGTGGTGGTAGGTGGTTCCACTCCGATGATGTTTTTGGAATGAAGGAATTTATGCAGGATGTTCAAGGCATACATTAAAAAGACACCCCACGGTGATCGACACAGTCAAAACGCGCTGTCCGGTGTCGTTCTTCGTACAATGTTTTCATCTTAATTGCACCTAAAAGCTGAAACTATTAATTTTTTTTACAAAACACAACTCCCATGCCAAACATAAACACCTAAAAGCCTGTAATCCTCAGCCCAATCACTCTTAAATGGCTTGGTAAAATTTCCGCACAATATTGAGGGGCAGTGGGAGTAAGCACAGCGGAACGATGTTGCGGTACCTAAATTGCGGCATCACGCAAAATGTGGAGGTTATAGTGCATCAGCTGGAGAAGAAGATTAGTATGAAGAATGAAATTCTCAATTTTCTATGCGCTAAAGTTGGATGCGATGGGGCCTCATCGCACTCGAAAACTAGGCGACGGTGGCTGGTGTGTTTAATGAAAAGATGGTACTTTTTTCCCAGTGTACCGACTTACTCCGTGACCAGGCTGAATAGTGTCCAACTCTCTTCCACACAGTACGCGCCCTAGGGTAAAGCGGATAAGTCCCATTCAGTGGCAGGCAGATAACAAGAAAACTGCGTTGCTAATGACATTCTGTACCACCGACGGGATCTTCCAGCACCTGATACAAGCGTAAAATTAACGGATACCATTTTTCTATTACTGCGAAAAACAGCAGACCTGGACTTATACCTTTTGAGCCTTGTACTTACGTTGAACGTATGCTTGTACACGTCCAGGGAAGTATTCACAGCATTTTCTGGAACTCTATAATTAGGCCCTAGTAGAAACCGCGCGTATTCAATCCTAAATGTGCTCTTTCTAGCCATAAACTCAGTTAAGGGCTGGAATTCGCTGTGCTGCACATGTTTAGAACTTGAAGAGCACGAATAACGGGACCGATTTCACCGTCCAGCTGACGAAATATTCAAGTTACTTTTACGAAGCATAGCGCATTTTCTATATTCAGTACAGGAAAGAAAACTAACTTCCACTGAAAGAGAACATAGCACTCCTTTTATTTGCTTTCAATTAGGTGGCTTTTATCGGAGAGCACAACCAACCTGGCAAGAGGGGTTACATTGCCATTGATGACGTGACATTCTGGGAAAGCTGCAAGGCGTACCATGGAGGTGAGTGGATCTCGAATGGCAAAAGTTATTTTTTCTTTTGTGAGACCCATCCCGATGTCTCCTCATAGCAGCAAACTCCGCGTTTGGACAAGTCAGCAAAAAAAAACTTAGTATTAAAAAGAAAGGTAGTGAAAAAAAAAAACGCCAATAGAAATAGAGAAATGAGAGTGAAGAGGCACTGCGAGAAATTTTTATCCGTACTAACTCAATCCCACTATAAATCTGCGTTCATCGGCAACTTCAATTTCTTTCAGTATGTATTCTTAAGATTCCGAAAATCTAAGTAGAAACTAACCCTAAACTTTCTTTTTGTATCTCATTTAGCGGGTTTTCTGCTACGCAGGAACTGCGGAGAATTTCTTCCGGAGGTGCCTATTCGCCTGCCGTTATGCGCGCTGAAAATGTTGAAAATTTAGGGGAGTCTAATTTCGAATTCTTCAGCCTTTGAAAGTTTTCACAGTTTTTGTAGGTGGGACAGCCTTGAAATTGCGTTCAGGCGTTTTCAATCCTTGTCTCTAATCAGTACTGTTGGCCACTGCCTGAAAACGCAAATAAAGGACAGCAAACGGTCACTCTATTCCACAAGGAAGCAACTATGCTCCAATTTGTAGGCGTATGAAACCATTATAAACTTAGCAATAAAAATTATTTTTTTAGTGCCAGGACAATGCCTAAGGCTTTTAAGAATGTTGTTGCAGGCGCGCATTTATTAAAGCCGAAATGTGAATTTTGGTTCAATACATTATCAAATAAGAGCTGTGGAGCTAGCTGATGTAGGTACCTGCGAGCTGAGCGTTAGTTCTAGTGTTTTCTTTTCGCGTACGATCAAACAGTGCACCTTCGGAACTACTTGATCTCGTGCCTATGAATGGTCTCGTGCCGATGAAGCAAACGCTCAAGACACAGTGAGCAAATGGAATTGGCGCTCATTATCCATACTTTGCACGCGTTGAAGCTGTTCCCGGTTTCTTGGGGTGCATATATTGATGAATAGGGAGAAGAACTTCTGAAACCCCTTGAAGTTCAAAAATTACGTAACAGTTACCTCCATCAACATGCACACAGGGAGAGAGGGAAAAAATAACGCTTGATTCTTTTCTTTTTCTTGCTTTTCACTCGCTTCCCCAGAGCTACCACCGGCTCCGGAGCCAACCACACCACCGCCCGTGTGTGGCGAAAGCGAGTTTGAATGTGCAGGCAGTCGAGAATGTATCCCGCTGTCACAGGTGTGTGACTTCAAGGCAGACTGCTCTAACGGAGCGGATGAATCCAGATGCGGTACGTGAACACTTCCTTTTTCATGTTTTATCATATCTAGATGATCTCAGGAACATTGAGGGGGTAAAGTAAACTAATGCGACTGGCGAAAGACATAACACCCTATGCCTGGGTGTGCCCAAAGCTTCCGAGAGAGTCATTTCGTTCTAGAAACCGAAAGTTTAGTAACAGTAAGTGATCATTCCTTGTGGAGAACCACTGAGAAATGATCGATAATCATTGATGAACTCAATTGGTGTAGATATTTTCGAAACCACGCTTGTTGAGTTGAACTGCTCTTGAAGACATCACTTTGAAAGGCTGAAGTGTAAGCGCCCTTAGCAGGCTCGTCATGTGTGTATTTTCAGAGCGCAAAGAGCTCCAGCGTATAGTAAGACTCTTAGGAAAATCGCTGCGCTCCTCGCCACGAATAACATATATTCTATTCAGTTAGAGCAGGGATGGGCGCTTGAACTGAATGTAGGAGAAGGGAAATACAGACCGCAAAATGCATTGCGCACGTCGACCTCCCACTTATTTGCTGCAGACCAGGACAGTTATTCTGAGGGTACTTTTTATTTTTGTTGGTTGCCTCCCTCATGCTGTTGCGTTGTGGAGATAAAAAGTTCACAGACGCTAACGATAGTCGGTAATGCGAAACTTGAGCGGCGCTCATCATGGCAACTAAGTGGCCTGTTGAGCTCCGAGCCATACTCCGGGATCTTCCCGTGGCAGCCTCCTTGCGGTTTGCTATTCCTCAACTCTAGACGTGGCAGGTGGTGTTTCACTCAGCTATACCTGCCAGGTGTTGTGTTACGCCAGCAACGCCGATGACTATGAAGCAGAATCGAGGATAGGACGCCTAAGAGCTGCACCCTAAAATGCATCCAAAACTCTTGATTCAAGTGCTTAGGTGGGCTTAATTCTGGTATAAAAAATTCGCTGTGGCTTAGCTTGGTTAAGCCCGGTAATTGCGAAAGCAATATCCGTACCTACGCCATGGTTCAGCTGGTAGTGTAGCTGGTGGTGGTGCTTGTGGTTAGACTTGTGGTGATGCATCGGTTATACAATCCAATCCCATCCAATCCATTCCAATCTAATCTAATCTAATCTAATCTAACTTAATATAATACAATCCAGTCTAGTCCAGTCCAATCTAATCTAATCTAATCCAATCTAATCCAATCAAGGTCAAATGAAGGTCAATGGTGGTCACCGCTGTGGCAGGGCAAAGGCGTGAAAGTGCAAGTAGTATTGCTTTCGCAATAAAAGCAACCAGAGAAGAAATGTTTCGACACTTTATCACTTCATCGTGGGAGTGTCAGCAGTTTTCGTCCAGTGTAGGATGAATGTTTCTCCCACTGACTCTCAATTAACCCTGTCCTCTACCTGCCCAAAGCCTCCTTTCCGCCTGCTTTCTTGACTCTCTCATATCGAAATGCTACGTCCGACTTACCTTTGAATGCACTCCGTTACGCTAAGCCAGCATCGCTTATCTACCCTTCTTTCGACTAGTATGTCATTAAATAATGTTTCTTCTTCCACTCTTTTAATCCTTCAGGCGTTAAGAATAAATTTGGCCGACACAATTTCGCCTAGAGCTGGTGAAACGGACCAATTTGTTGAGCTTAATATGCAGGAAGTACAACAGCTAATGACAGAAACGCGAACAGAGGGAATCCTTGGTGCTCCCCTGTTCTAATTTGTTTTCATGACGTTTTTACTTCGATGGTAGCAAAAATACGCTAGAATCGTCCGTGATGCATTCTAGGACGACTCTAACGTCTTTTTGTTACCACCCAGGTGACAGCGCGATCGAAAGAAATCCTAACAGCGTAGTGCGTAGCAGCCGCGTTGTTCGCGGTTGTTTCTATCGGGATAGTACACCCTGTGGGCACACCACGCCTGATGGGTGCTCCATTAGAAGATTGCAAATTCAGTGAATGTTTTCAGAATGCCTAATCAATTTGCCAGAAATGGTCGAGAACTCGAAGAAACCCCACATTATACAGCTCCCTAAAATCGTTTTCAAAACACAGCATACAAAGAATGTCGCAATGGCGCAACAGAGCTGCTCCCTTTGTGGTACATTCGATGGTTTTCGCTAACAGCCAATAGTTTATACCGAAGCATGGCTGAGCGAGGAATATCTAAATTTTAGACAACAAACTACTTTGAATACATATTCCAGTTTATTAATCAAAAGGTACGCTATGGCCATTTCTTTCAAGGAAGTTTTCTCACGCTGTCCAGCAGAAATAGTGCGTTTCGTTATAAACTATATTTACAGCTTTCTGAGCTAACTTTCGAGGTATCTTTAAAGTAGCACTCAGAATGAAATTCTCCATGACGAGAAACATTTTCTAGCGAAATGAGCTCCCCTAACAAGACATGAGCGACGCCCTTTTCCGGCAACAAGGTCGATTTGTAGGGGCATGAAGAGCCCGAGAAGGCTCCATTTCACTGCACAACCCGTTACTTCGCGCGACGCAAGAGAAACACCGCGGTGTAGACGGTACTTCGCCATTATGCTTGGTGTGAAAAGACTGCATTCTTTATCACTGCTCTTTGTTGAGTGCAGATAGGAAGAACATGGCGGTAGCGCAGTGAAGACGCAGACGCAGAACTACGTGCACAGCCTGTGGCGCGTAGCTTCTTGAGAGAGGCTACGAAAACCGTTGAAAAGAAGGCTCTGTCATGAAAAAAGTGCCCTCTCACTGAGTTCACTGCGAGGCGGGTGATCCACTAGCATGAAGCGCGAAGCAGTAAGGGTCACGAGTCTTAAGAGGCTGCTAGATGTTTTTTTTTTCTCTCTCACCGTCACCAATGTTCAGCTAGGAAAAGTATGAAGGGGCCGTTCAACGCATTATTGCCGCTGACGAATAGACAGAAACGACGTATCAGTGCTGCCGACTTGGCAGCGAGTAATGATATTTTAGTCAAGATAAAGAAACAGTGCAACAGACAAGGATGTAACACGACAACATAGCGTCTGTGCTGTCGTGTCACGTCCTTGTATTTTGCGCCGTTTAACTTCACTTGACTCCACTTGAGCCCGCCAAAAACCCTACTGATATTGAACTTTCGTTCCTTTCCTTTTTTTACAGGAGCATGCGACTTTTCCGCAGACTTGTGCGGACTGGAAAATGAGGACAGAAACACGCGCTTCGGGTGGTCCTGGACAACAGTGCAAGATGGCAAGAAGAACGAACTTTTCCCCACCACCGACAGTCGGCTGAGCAAGGATGGCGCCTATGCTGTGTTCTCACTGATGAATCCAGGTCAGGGAGGTTCGCATGCATGCTATATTGAATACTCGAGCTGTGGTCTTTTGGGTTCAGAATAATTTGTAACATAGTCGAGGGTTCGACGGCATACCGTCTAGTCAGGAATCATGGCTTGATGAGGTTCACTGGTCACTAACCATGGTCAAACACAAATGACGTTTCGGGAGCGCTATGAAAAAAAAAGAAAAAAAAGCCGGGACTTCCAGCCGGTTGCTCGCTGTGAACAAGGGAGGCTTAGCGCTCCCGAAACGACATTTGTGTTTGACCATGGTCAGTGACCAGTGAATCTCATAATTTGTAACGAAAAGATACTCTTTACGCATAAAAAAACCGCTGTGGCGAACATTTCTTAAGTTATTCTTTGTTTCGCTGAAGTGCATATCATGTCAATATGTAAGTGTGCTGCAACTTTGTTCTTATGCGTTTGAACCTGAAGATCATGGCTAGAGGAAGGTTGTTATGGTCAACGCCTACCGGTTGTGGTCTTCACTCGGAGGTTGTTGGTCTGAAAGGCGCATGTCGAGAAAAAATAAAGTAGACAATACAAAAAGAGGAAATGAGCAAAGAAATGGATATTGTGCCACAGTTATATTCCTTTTATTTTGCCTGTCTATCGGCAATTCTTAACAGTAGACATCGATTTTCCGACGCCCCGCTGACTCCGAGATCTTCTTCGAAACTGACGACACCATTTAAGGACACCTTTAAACCGTGCATCATCACACTAGCTCTCGATTGTAATTTGTTTTTCCACCCTATTAGGTAACCCTAAGCACTCAACGGGTTTATTCTTCTATTATCCTTGGTTGCAAAGCGTTGTACTTCCATGCGTATAGCATAGTATTGAATTTTAGCTTCTGTCAGCATTGCAGCACGCTCTCAGATTAACCTTTACCGTGGAAACACGTGCTTGCATTTCAGATACCGTTGTCTGATATTTGTTGTTTGGACAATCAGGACGTAATATACTGAATAAAAGTAATTAGCGAAGAATGTTTTGAAGGCCGCACTGGGTGCCGCACTTTTTCTAAATTGCAGCTGTGCCACGGAAGCGTGCCAGGTCCTTAGTGACGCCAAAGCTGGGAGAGATTGCCCATTCCTGCGTTGCGCGTTTCTACACCTTCGTACCGAACCAAGGTAAGTTCTCCCATTTTGTCTCTGCCCCGTTATTGGGATCTGAGTCGCGGGCATGAAAATCTTGCTAACGGAGGGCACGTGAAGTGTTCGCGTAGGTATCGTGATGAGTTTTGTGCGGCTTGCTTGCTGGACCAGCTATACAACAGGTTTGAGGCTGTTACGCGCAGATTCGCATGACTCCTATCTCCATTACTAGAAATATATCGCTTGCCGGAAGAGAATAAGACAGCAGACAACTCTTACGACATGAGGAAAAAAAAGGTATCCTTGTGCATACAATACCAGACATAATATGCTGTTTTATGCATGTTTATGCATGCTGATCTTGGCTTTGTTCAGAAGAGAAGCAGGTCGTTACTTTAGTTAAACGCAGGCATCAATCACTTCTAACTTCTACTAGTTTTCCTGTGTTCGTCTGTTTTTTGGCTGGTGTTCTTTCCATTAACGTTACGCACCAACCGCCCAACAACGTGTTTTACTAGCAGGCATCAAATTATGTGCGTTCACCTAAACAGGCAGGCAAGATATAAAAACCGAAATAACATTAGGTGTTGCGAAATTGACTGAGATGCGAATGTCGAAACTAAAAGAAAAATTTTTGACCGAGCGCAGATACTGTATTTCACTCTAAAGCAGAAACTTGGAAATGTTTCAGCGTTGATGATCAAGGGTCTTCTTTCATGCTATCAAAACAGTCACATTTTTTAGTCATTGTTTTGTTTCACATGTTTATATAATGCTTGCATTTCATGGTAGAAGAAATGGATTAAAAAATGCGCTCTTTCATCTTATAAATGCTCAACACAGTTTCATTCGTCTTCATGCCGGTGTAACTATAGAGGCACTGAAAGTGAAAGCGTAAAATATATGAAGCACAGCATTCTCTCTAGCAATTAAAAGGCCACAATCATCGAATCTAAAGAGGAACACCCAATAGCCGTTCATGTTCGGATTTCGGCTCCATTTCCTCAATTTTATTTACTAGAGCGTGAACATAATGTGAAGCTCATTATTTATGGACGACACTACAAAAATGCAGTCGCCATAATTGCCATGAAAGGTAATAACTGCCAGAAAAATATTTTACTGCCTGCGTACTAACTGGAGTTGGTGAGTGTCAGGTAATAAAGTTTATTAACTTTGAATGTTGTAACATAATTACCTTCAGCAACATACCACAGCTGGAAAGCAGTAACCCGAGCTACATTTAGTACTATTATTATACACCTGGAAAAAGAAGTCTACAAGATAATGAGTGGCAAAACGTTTCTGGGACAAACCGGTTTGTGAAAACATTCCGCCGCGTTCGAAAAAAAAAAACGAAAAGAGTTTAACAGTTTTTTCTAGAAGTAAGGGGCGCACCTTTAGCTACTATTATTATACACCTGGAAAAAGAAGTCTACAAGATAATGAGTGGCAAAACGTTTGTGGGACAAACCGGTTTGTGAAAACATTCCGCCGCGTTCGAAAAAAAAAATGAAAAGAGTTTAACAGTTTTTTCTAGAAGTAAGGGGCGCACAGCTCGGATTCACAATCAGCCGTTCCAAAAAAAAAGTAAACTTAATGTTGGTATCCTGGGGAATTTCTGTCTGCAAAGCACTTCACATCACTAATCACCAATATTACGAGAAAAGAACTAGAATTGAATGAACATGACCGTAGCAGAATCATGACCTGCGCATTGGAAACCGAGCGCGCATGTCCCCTATCCATATCAGTACATGCTCCTGTTTAACAAAGGGTAGACATATATATGTAAGAAGCAAAGATTTTACACGGCTGCACGGCCTATGTTTTAATTGCGCTATAGACTAAATGATTTTTTGCCGTGTAAATTTCAAAGAAGCCACATAAGCATAGTCATGAGGATTGAAGTCACGTTTCTAGCTGCAGAAGAGCTGCCGAATAGTATTCACTTAACACCCGATACTTCCTAACGATAAATCATATATAATCTTATATCACATGATATGTTTATTTCACCCACATACGATTATAGGGCTGTCTCGGGAGAGGCTTGAATGTCTTTCTTCATTATTTTCCCTAACATTTTTCTGACATCCGTAACTGGCATCTGCACGATACGACCTATACAATAGGAAAGACATAGCATCAAGCAACGCTGTTATATGTAGCTTTCCAGTTAATAGTAATGGAATATTCCGGTCAAGCAACCTAACGTAAATTATTTTATTCTTAGTCGCACCAAATACCATGTAAATATTGTTACCTTTAAATGGCTGCGTTTACTAACTCTGCTTGCTGTGAGGTACAGTCGGCCATCTTTTTGAAACTGTGGCGCCAGCTTCCACTCCCTGGTGCTGCTGTGCCGGAAGACGGAGAACAGATGGCATTCGATAGCAAAGGGATGCCCGTAATTCTTGCAGCTGTAGTAAGCGTCACTTGCAAGCCTGTTCTGATTAGCTCGAAGCAACCCCTACCCGTCATCGGCCGTTATAAATTGAAGCCCCAAGCAAGGACGATTAATTGTTTTTATCAGCAGCATGTAGTGCGATTGATATCAGGAAAGCACACATATTTTTGATAAACAGCCTAGCATGGCATACAACCTGTTGCAATCATTACATACGAAAACCTAACTGTGGAGAACCCTCTATTTTGAGCAATAATTTAATTGAACAAATTATACCGAGACGCTGCCTGCAAATGCAACCGGGGCGAAGTGCTTCCAATGTTACGTGTTCGAGCCAGTCAGGAGCCACAATCCGGCAGTAGTTATAACTGAAACAAACGCTCTTTTTCTTTCTTGTGCGCCGGGAATCATTAGGTATGCGTAGCCAACTAGCCCACCAGTAAGTCCTAAGTGCTGTCCGGAGTCGGCCATAAAAAATTGTTCAGGGTGGTTGCTTTCAAGACTGTAGAATAGCCACGCTTGAGCATCATGATTTATGCGTGTGCTCTTTCCCTCTCCCGATTTACGTTCCGTTGCGGAGGGAAATCGACGCTCACATGATACTTTTAAAAGCAAGAGGAACGCTGTACATGGCAGGTACCTACCGACTGCCATTAGCGAACACCACGTTACTAGAAGAGGAATTTTTGCTCCTAATTATAAAAACTGAAGCTTCTATTAAAATGGTGCACGAAGATGTCGATACTGACGGGTTACTTTTCCAAGCGCTGCTGCATCTCAATTATAACAGCTGTGCACCGTGTGACGTCACCGCTCCTCGCACATGCGCAGTATGGAATTTGATCAACTACACGAAATGTTTCTGCGACTCGCATAGTGTTGCTTTCGCAACAAAATGCTCCCTGCACTCACACTGAAGAGTTTCGTGATCATAAGAGATCAGTGGGGTCTGTACCAAAAATTCAATACTACGGCATACTATATGATGTTCTGCGTGAAAGCGCGAAGCAACTCCTTCCCATCAGTGGCTGCAATGCTGCACATGCATCACCTGGTGGCAGCCACACAAACTAGAAGTGCTTCTTCAGGTTCGTGGGCTCCTCAACAAGGTAACATGAAGGTATTGCTGACAAGGCGAGGTAGTAACAAGAGCTCTTACTACATAACATGAAGTTATTGCTGAGAAGGCAAGGTAGTAACAAGAGCTCTTAATACATAACGTCAAGGTATTGCAGACAAGGCGAGGTAGTAACAAGAGCTCTTACTACATGACATGAAGGTATTGCTGACAAGGTGAGGTAGTAACAACAGCTCTTACTACATAACATGAAGGTATTGTTGACAAGGCGAGGTAGTAACAACAGCCCTTACTCCATAACATGAAGGTATTGCTGACAAGGCGAGGTAGTAACAAGAGTTCTTACTACATTCTTACAATTTTTTTTTCGAACTGTGAACGACGTAATAAGCCTGGAGGTAGTTCTATGACATAATTTAGTGATGTCTTTTTTGAGCAGAGTTTTTTTCAAACGTAACTGAACGCCAAATTCATCCAGAAGAAGAAAGAGGAGCGAGACATACGCGGTTTCGAGTGTCTCACGTGGATATATTTGAAACGCCATTTCGGTACTATGGAGTGCCCAGGAGTCAGACATTAGTTACCGCCGATAATGCAGACGCTGACAGCGAAAGAGAATGTCAGAAGCTTAAACAAACCAAAGGGACGCATGAAAACCTGCTAATATTTACTGACGTCAGTTATGTTCATTGGTACATAAAACATGGATACGAGACAACAGTTGAAAGGCATAAGCAAGGGTGAACTGTTGTAGTTTCATAAACAACAACAGCAATAAAGCCTGCTATAAATGCGCTTGGTTGCATAAAAGCACACCTTCAGTAAAGGTTTGGTTTGGTTTATGGGGTTTAACGTCCCAAAGCGACTAAGGCTATGAGAGACGCCGTAGTGAAGGGCTCCGGAAATTTCGACCACCTGGGGTTCTTTAACGTGCACTGACATCGCACAGTACACGGGCCTCTAGAATTTCTCCTCCAAAGAAATTCCAGCCGCCGCGGCCGGGATCGAACCCGCGTCTTTTGGGTCAGCAGCCGAGCACCATAACCGCTGAGCCACCGCGGCGGCCCTTCAGTAAAGGGTTGGGCAGTTCATGCGTGAGCATGTGTTCATTCTTCGCCTCTTCTTTCTGGAATCTTCGTGTGCATCCCACGGCTTTTTTCGTTCTTTATCGTCGTTTCTCCACTTGGCTGCAGCTCTCGCGATGCCGTCCTCCCATTGGCTGCCGCGACTTTTCCATGCTTCCTCTCATTGGTTACAGCTTGTGCGACGCTCCGAACTAACCCAACTTACCCGACTTATTCCAATCACACAAGACAAGATTCTTGCTCGCGGTTGGCGCATTTGTAGCAGTCCTTTTGCACTAATACTAATACTCCGAAATCGAATAGCGAATGGGTCCAAACCTTCTTTGTCGACAACTAATCTGTCACTATTACCCTAATCGTCCTACGGCTACACTTCAAAGCACCGTGGGGTGTACGGAGTTTGGCTGTAGCTGGAATAGTGGCTTTAATATACCTCAGGTAATGCTGAAGGTGAAAACTGACGTTGAAAAATGAAATGTGAACAAAAGAGCGTATGGATACAGTCAAGCAAATTTATAATTGTCATCTTACATTCAGGCTCTCCATGGCTGCACTTCGGAGTGTTGCCGCCAACAACCAGCAACGCCACACGTGGAGAAATGACAGTATTGGCGACGATAACAGGAAGCAGAAATATGGGCAGATGGACGAGGGTCACAGTGAAAGTCGGAAACTGGAATGCTGGCGCCAGGGTGAGCTGTTTTGTTTTTATTCAAGCCAATATGCGCAAAATGATACGCGTAAATAATATTACTTGACACGGGTTTTAATATGCCTCCGTAGTGCGGTCAGTAGCTAAGAAAGCGTAAAGACCTCTCATTTTTAACAAAGCATGTCAACTTGTACTAAATAAATAAATAAATAAATAAATAAATAAATAAATAGTAGAAATATAAGTTACAGAAATATACTCTATTGTTTACCCCGTCGTTCCTTCGACACTACAGTCGAAAACAAATTCTGGAAAGGTGAAACTCCTTAGTGCCGAATGGTTTTATTGGTTTACTGGAGTTTAACGTCCCAAAGCAACCCAGGCTATGAGAGAAGCCGTAGTGGAGGGCTCCGGAAATTTCGACCACCTGGGGTCCTTTACCGTGCACTGACATCGCACAGTACACGGGCCTCTAGAATTTCGCCTTCATCGAAATTCAGCCGCCGCGGCCTTCGGCGCACATATATCCTGCTTGTCCTTACGAGCACGCCTTTCTAGTCGAACATGCCCATGGTATTTAGAAAAAAAATTCCAACTCAGTTAGCCGTACTCTTGCGGATCTGCTCTGCGATGCCAGAATTGTAGCGACTCGGGCTGACTAAATGTGATAGTGTGTCGTGTTATTATTTTACAATTTTGCTTCTCCGTCAAAGGAGTGATTGAAATTGGAAAGCATTCATTGCATTTAATGAACACTGGCAACACAATGAAAGTCAGAAAAATGACGATTCACTCGTCGTCACGACATCCTGTGGAGGCACCCGATGTTCCTCGCCTCTCCCGAACCTCGCTTTGTCTTGTACTGAAGCCGTACTGTGCCTCTCTTTTTTTCTAATTGGCGTTTGATTTAAATTATATTTTGGGCTTCCTTTTTTCCTTCCCATTTCCTTTATTTTGATTGGTTTAAGCCTGTGATAGCTATTCTGCTGTAGGCAGTCGCTCCACTTTTCCTTAGTTCCGGGTTTTCCTTATTACTGGGACTTCTGAGTAAGAGAATCAGGAAAGAAGATGCTACATGTAAAATACCTACGGACAATAAACGTATTACGTCTGCACTTGCCGTGTAATTGCGAAAGTCAATGAAAACTAGCGTAGCTTCTAGGGGCGCCATGAAAAAAAAACACACAACGAAGTAGCACGCTTGAAAATGGCACACAGAAATAACGCCAAAACAGCAAAACAGCAGAGGGATAAAACAGCATGCCGACAAAATAGCACGCGTCATAATGGCATGCCGGAAAAACAGCGCAGCGACAAAACTGCATACCGAAAAAACAGCACCACGTTGGAAGATCGCAAGGAAAATAACAGCACGACAACAAAACTGCGCAGCGATGCCAGAGGGGTGGACTATCATGGTCATATCCAGAAAGGATAGAGCACAACCGATACGTCAGCGCCGTAGTTATAAAGGTTAGGTTACGTAAGCGTGTATGCCAGAGTGCTTAGAAAAGCACCTTTTCTGTCTTCGAGCCGCTGCAGTCGCTCAGTTGTTATCGGGTGCGGCTGCTGACCCGAAAGGCGCGGGTTCGATCCCGGACACGGCGGTCGCATTTCGATGGAGGCGAAATGCTAGATGCCCGTGTACTGTGCGATGTCAGTGCACGCTAATGAACCCTACGTGGTCGAAATTTCCGGAATCCTTCACTACGACGTCCCTCATATTGTGAGTCACTTTCGGATGCTAAACCCCCCTAACCCATTTTCTGTCATGAGGACTTTACTTCAGATAGCCTTTAGTTCTTCAAACAGTTCATGAACAGGTTGTCGTAAGTACGACAGCGCAACCTCATATGTATGCATCACATAGTGGCTCGAGTCGTACGCCTAGTGTGTCAGCATCAAACTTCAATACGATTCCAGGCACTCAACGACAATTAAATGAGCTATTGCGCTGAGGTCACAATGAATATCAGTTCCCTAAACTTTACCGGGCGAGATGGGTTAGACAGTGGCAGCAAAAACGAAAAAATATTAGCAGGTAAATGTCCGGGCCACTTTCATATCCCAGTTGGCTGAACTGGATGTGCATATGGAAAAAATATCTTTAGGTGATTAAAAACGAGCGAGCGAAGCCTGCCTAACCACTAGATCTGCCAAACACACCCTTCAAGCAAAGCTGCACTGTACTGCGCTACGCTGTCTAGTAGTCGTGTTGTTGTTGTTCCCCATTCTCTTCTATGACCGTGCTGCTTTTTTTCGTGTGTGGATCTGTGACTATGCTGTGTTTTCCGTCGCGCTGATATGGCGCGTGCTGTTTTTTCCCTGTGGTATTTTGGCGTTGAGCTGTTTTCTTTGTGCCCATTTGACACGACTTGTTATTTCGGAAACATTAGACCGGTTAGGAGCAGCAGAAACCGGAGTTATCGTCGTTGACCGCAACATTGGCCCCAAAAATCCCAGGTCACGTCACCGAGGTATCAAAAAAAAATTTTCCGCAGGGTGCAGGAAATTGAACCCAGAATTGCGAAGAGTGCGCGCAAAGCATATGCAGCAAAACGACGTAGCTTTTTGGCGAACACATGTGAACCGAGCACATGCGTTGTCTTAGAACTGTATGTTAACGAGTAGGTGTCATTATAAAAGAAGAGAAGAATAAAAATGAAAGGTAAACAGGAAATGAAAAGGAAACAGCAATGCAAAGCACGTAAGTAGTCTGGAATGCCCCAGTAATTTTTTGTCGTTTGCTTTTCTTTCACGGTGGCCTTCCAGGCACGAGCGAAGGCGCTCATTAGTGAGCATTCCACAAACATTCTCGCTTTTTGAGTGCGGTTGTGTGGGCATGAACTTCCAATTGTGTGGGACCACGTCTGCAACAGATGCAACTTTTCCATCAAATTTCTTTACACTTAATGCCTCCAACATATGAGGACGGTCAGATAGAGAAGAAACTGTCCGGAGCTGTTAGTAAACGTGCAAACATGGATACATACTAAAGAAAAACATCAGTGGCTAAAAATAATCACCATTCCTGAGCCCACAAGTGTGACAGACGTGACTGTGCATTCAGGTGCACGAAAAGATATAAACAGCTACTATAATTAGTAGTATAAATGCTGCGCCTTCACAACACAGCTATCCGCTCTGGATTGAATAATAATGCATAATCAGAGAGTTAAGGAAAATTGCGTTCTCTAAACCATTATACACATAACACTATTTTTCCTGGATAGCAGAAAGGTGGAATGTATGCTGCGCTCCGAGATTTTGCCACTGGAAGTCTGGAGAGGGGCGCGGTGAGATTTTTCGTTGTGTTGGAAATAATTTACTTTTATATCAGTTTTTACATGCCAAAAAGCAAATGTGCTCTTGACGCAAGCAGGAGTGGGCTCCGGATTTATTTTGAACCCTTATGTACACAGCAATTCCAGTATGCCGCACAGTGGAACAGCAGTACGTACGCGATTTCGCATCGCGGCTTCATGCAAACGCATCCTGCCTAGCGTCGAACCACGACTCGACGACAAAACTTGGCGACGGGAGCACGAACGCACAGTTTATGGACGGGCCGCAACTCGACTAACAAAATTAAGCCAGCATACCATTTATCTGTAGAATGACGAGACCGCTGCCATCGCCGGCGCCCCTAATGTGCTTTGAGATATCAGCGGCTGTCGCCGTGCGCACTTGCAGCCACGACAATGCATAGTGGGTGTTTCACCTGAGAAATTGTGGAATTTTTGACAATATGCTCTTTTTTAGTTCGAAGGATGCTTTTTCGGCATAGCATTCTTAGCTGTGTTGCACATCGGAATATATTCAAGACGCGCTAACTAGTAGGATGGTTAACTCATACTGCATAACTAGCTTTTTAACGGTAAATGTTAGTGTCTTACTTATTGAGACGCATGTAGCCCAACGTAAGTATTATCCTTAAAGATTATCAGAATTTACAAAACGCAGTCAGCCTCGCCGCTATGGCCCCATAAATTCTGCATGCTTCACGCCAAAATACATGCGCTTTTGAAAAGCTTGCAGGCAAAGCAACCCCTGCAGTGCATGGAACTCGTCGAAATCGACAAAATTTCTTGAGCCACAGCGTCGAGCGTACGGGCGCCCTCGAAATTCTAAAAACTAACATGGGTATTACTTAAGGTGGCGTACAAGCCTCTCAGCAAAATAAGTAGACTAAGAATAACATTTAAAATTCAACTATTCAATATTTCTTAACCAGCCTACTAATTACCAAGTCATTCGTCTATTTTAATGCGCTACACCGGCGACAATGCTATACAGAAAAAAACGCTCTTAAAACACAAAAGTACCAATTTTTTTAAAAAATGGCAGACGATCTTAGGTGGTAAATCTGGTATAGTAGATTTGCGCCGATCAGTAGGCCCTCCAATCGATACCTGAATATTGGATTCTGTAACACCGTTGTGTGAGCACAGAGAGTGGCTTTACTGAACCCCATCAGCAACGCGCAGTTTCCTGATACGCGTTAGTATTCTATACAATGCGCCACTACGCAAAATTTTTGTTCTAGCGCTGCGTCCGTTCGCACTTCCAGGCTACGCTTCCACAGTACGCACGAAAATAAATTAGCACGAGTAAAGGGTGATTACGACGGCAAAATTGCCACATGCTGCGGTGCAGTGTTACGACCATGCTGAAGGCACAGATCTGGCCGGGAAGTTTCTGCTATTAATTAGTAGGGTAGGCGAGGTGGAATTGACCGACGATTGTTTTTCCGGAAAACCAATTTCTTTGAGAAGCCGCCTGCTTCACGCTGCGCCACATCACGTGTGAAATAGAGCGCTTTGACAATTTCCGCTGCTAACAGACCTTCGCTGTACTTTAGGAACGCGATTGACCCGACACTTTCGTGATATGTTTTTTTTTAATGATAGCAAGGCCTCTTTCTCGCACTTAACCCACGCGACCGGAGCATCGCTTGTGCCGGTTTTTCATCGTGCGCTATAGCACGTGTTTCAAAGTGCGAACAATAGCATACCGCGATCCGGTGGCCCCTACTGTGATCAGCTTTCGTGCCTCGCCAGTGGGCATGGGCTGATTGATCGCGAGCGCTAGCCATGCAAACAGTTGGCGAGGCATGTGGCGCCATCCGTTGTTGTAAAAGCATACTGCGCATGCACAGTGGCGTTGACTGCGAGCGGATCACGGTAGCGGTTCGGGAATGTGCTATGCTATAACTCTATTAAGTTTCAACTGTGTTCAATTAAGCCTAATTAGTAGAATGCGTAAGTACCAACAGTGGCAGAGTGAAGAGCACATTTTAAGAAGGACATGCTCCTTTCTTTTCATAACATAAAACTGGCGTTTCGTGAGCACCTCGGGTCACGAATTGCTACCTACTGAATCCTTATTCTGCCTAGCACACCAAAATACCGCTCGTACCTTCGTTGCCACAGTGGTAATGTGTGGTGTGGACTATAGCTCAAAGCGCTTCTTTGAGATATGTAATGTTCTGCAATTGAACTGGCTAACTTTTCAGGATGGACTGATTGTGCTTGAAATGAACCAACCCTTGTCGGCGCTTCAAAGCTGAACGAGTTTCTCTTGAGATATGCCGGGAGTGATTTTGATTTTTCGCCGTAACTTCATGTTGCTTTAAATTAAAACTCCATATTCTTCTGATGGACGTTGATCAAGTTCTTTAGGTTCGCCTGTAAACAAACAGCTTGGACTGGTGCGGCGTTGTACGATCTAGCCGGACCTCGAAGTGGCTCATGCAAATGAGCCGGAAGGGGGTAGGAGGGGGCGTGTCAGGAAATATGCTAATTATTGTCTTCTTGGCCGTGAAGCTGGGTACACATTGTAGTATATTTTGTTCATGTTTCACTCCCACAGGCACAAATCGCTCTCCGCTCTCTTCTTTTTCGCTGCTTCTGAGCAGCAGTCGTCTCCGTTCTTAGTGCGGGGCCGCAAGTACGATATTGTACTCAGTCAGCTCTTGGCCATTTTTTTTATTTCATTCTATTTCCACAATTCGCTGGCATTCTGACACTGCATCTAGATTCATATTTTTTTTTTTAAAAAAGGTTGGTGTTCATACCACCTGAGCAGCTTAAATGAAACTCTTAAAAGGCCACCTTTCTACATCATCTATAATTTTTTTACGAAGGTTTTGTTAATCTTATGCACTCTCAGGGCACAAACCTTTACACTATCTTAGACAAAAGAAAAAGTGGGTTTAATTACTTTTCTTATTTTCGTAAAACAATGTTTTGTTGCAGTTCTTCTACCGGGCAAACACCGTGGGCGTAAGCATAGACCGCCCTGAGTACCTCCACTGTCATCCAGACGCGGAGAGCGAAGGATGTGAGTAACAAGAACTGTGAAATGTACCGCTGCAGAAATTATTGGACGTTTCATTGTTCTTCCAGTGATTAAAGAAAATATAGTAAGGAAGAGGAAAATGCTTATAATTAACAAAAAGATAGAAACCAAAGTGAAGTCGAACATGTTCTAGTAGTGAGCACATGATACTCCAGCAGACAAAACCCCAATGCACACTTGTGGTTGGTCTGCCTAATCATGGAAATATTCATACGCTTGCTCTTCAGGGGAGGCCGCACGGAAGGTGAGCTGCGACTTCTCAAGTCCAGCAGACTGCGGTTGGTTTCCTGAGCGGGCGACTGGATTCACGGACTGGATTTATTACGCGGGCGGCAACGGAAAGCCTACATCCAGGTGGCAGCCACCAGGCAGCGCTTCCCATGAAGGTAGACATCAATGATTCCAAACGTTGACCTTGAAATTTAGATTAACAAATTACTGAATAGGCTAGTTAATCCTCCATGCTATCAGTAATACTATCGCATTTTGTTTAACTGTGAACATCGCACGAAATTATACGTGCTGTTCACTGAAAGTGTTGTTTGTAAAGTCACATGTCAAAACATTTACTCATAAATATACAGAAACTTTTTGGGGTGTTTAGAAGGCTCCTTCGCTCTCAGAGTAATTTACATTTTGAGACATCCGTTTAAGTTGCGTAAGCCCTGAAGCGAACTGCTGTTGCTTGCTCTTTCTAGCACCGAGCACCACTACTTGAAGATTCTTGCAAACCATCGTCCGCATCTCAATATATGCCGTTAAAAAAATCACATGCTTTTTAAAGTCACGTTTCTCTGCTCCTGAGTTTCTATTGATTAGCTCTGTTTTTTTTTGGCTGTTTATTTGGGAAAATTTTTCATATTTCATCGAAAATCAGAACTATGAAGCGTTTGGTCGAAATCTACAAAGAATAAATCCCTGGTTCCGCGTGCAGCTGACTCTGAGGCGCACGGCAGGCTGATTTTCAGTTTCCCTGATCACTGTGCGGGGATATTCCCATTTTGTACACATAACACGAAGCACAACCTTTTCACAACATTAATCCTCATCACTGTTCCCTGAATCGATGCAGGAGCATACTTGTACGCCCGGAACCCGGATGTTATTCCTGCGATTGCTCACCTGGTCTCCATCAAGATGAGTGCTACCCCAGACACTGGCCGTTGTTTCACATTCTGGTAATTCCACGTTTTCGTCCTTCTTTTTGTCTCCTTTGTGCAAATGAATAGGAGATTGAATGCGCGTTTGATGTGCACAAGAACACTAAGAACAGCATGGGGCATCTGCTGATCACTGCGAAAAGAAAAAATGAATAAAAACTTGCGCAGCATACCCTGTGCTATTTTCCTATGTCCAATTCAAAATAGTTGCTCAGGCGAAAAAAATGATATCCTGACCACATCCGAGAGCTTTCTCCCGCTGCCATTTCCTTCATCTAGACTCGCTAGTGGTTACCTTATCCCACTTGGCACCATTAAAGTGATCTTTTTTTTACTACTTTCAGTGTGTGTAATATTTCGTCGTTATGTTGTCCAATATTCAAGATGTTAAAGTACTAACTTTGCCTCAACACTTTCATTTAGTTCCTATGTTCCGTACGGCTAAAGAAACCAGTGCTGGCCACGCTGAGCGCTCTTGATCAGCGAAAGTTACAAAAAAATTGTTTCTGATAAATGGCGTCAATTTAAACTGTTATACTAACACTCTCTCGCCACTGCACTTAGTGGTCAGGCTGGTGCAGTTGAACTAATGCTCGGACTTTTGGCACAGGTACAACATGTGGCAGCCGAACGTTGGCAAGCTCAATCTTTTACAGCGCGTCAACAACGAATCCAGGAGCGTTTTGTGGAGCCGTGAAGGCCCACAAGGCAAAGACTGGAAGCAAGGAAAAGTCCAGCTGCATTGCGAAGATGCTCATCAGGTAAGAGGTCTTACTTATCGTTGGCTATTTATCCAAGAATAAAGCTGTTTGCAGTGATAAGAACAACTTATTTGAAATGGGAAGCATGAAATAAACCACTTTGAACCTTGGAAGTTGAAAGCTCCGCTTCAAACCCATTGTTCTTGTGAGGGCGCTTTGTACAGGTGAACATATGCATATGCAACATGGGAGCAGCCGTATAAGTCTGTACCTGTTCGCCATGACTACTGTCTCGATCGCTGAAGCTTTTTAATTTATATTTGCTCCTTGTTAACCCTATCAACCACTTGGAACACTCATGTTTGGGGAAGTTAGTTTCTTTAATAAAAGTGACCTAACAATTGCTGTACTTCCAGCTTTAATCCAAACAAAACCACCTAATTGCAAAACATGGACTTTCTGCGGAGGTTGCCAAATGGTATGATGAAAACGGTCATGCTAGGCTGCACAGTGATAAGCATACACTTCGAATGGCATTCTTTATCACACGGCACGACCGTTTCCGTGCGTTTTCGAACTGCCTTGATTGCATTCTCATTCCAACTGATAGAAACTATACCTTCACAGCTTCTGAACCTGTGCACTTCCAGGCTTTACCGCGATTATGTACTTCACGATGATATATGTATTACTGTTAGAAAACAAGTAAGTATAGGATAGAACTGTGGAAGTGATGAGCAGTTCTTTGTAACAGCACTCAATGGGTATCTTTTGCGGCCGAAATCACGCTGTTTTGAGTTGAAACTTCGTTATACACAGGTCGCACTAAATGACATGTTTGAATTTCATGCGTTTAAAATTCTAGCCTCACTTCTTCAAGGAAATGCAAGAATCATGTAATGAAGTGAGTTCTTCTATCGCAGTTCAAGTCAGCAGTATTTATAAAAGGAGTACTACATGCATAGTTGATTCAGAACTTTTGGTCTTTGTCCTGTTTAAGAGTCGTTTCTTTGCCAGCTTATTGATAGTAATGAAAAATTATGTACAGGTGTTTCATAACATCTCCTTAGCACACAAAAATACAAGAATATGGAGTTTTCTGTTGAAACACGTCTGCTCGAGTCAGCACTTGATATGTCAAAATTAAATTCTCTTTTAAAATTGTAATAAAATTTTGATGAACCTTAATACTGAGCAAATAATAGAGTCATTGGTACTACAGACAGATGAGAAAAAGCCGTGCTCTGCATTGAAGGCTGCAAAACGTGGTGAAAACACTGAGCGGCGTTTCTTGCAACAAGCTGTTTTCTTGCGTTCTGTAAATAAAACAAAGATGTTTTGTAAAAATACGTATTCAAAACACAGACGGACCGTGCATCATTGTTTGTGCAGCCTGGTTTGCTTGAAGTGAGCCATTCGTATTCAGGATTGCTGTTGTTACCTCCAACAAGATGCAATGCTATGTTGCAATTAAGACCCAACATTTTTACTGCAGCTTGTATTCGAGGCCATTTTGAACACTGCTAATCCCGGCATGATTTCTGTTGACAACTTTAATCTTACGGACAGCCAGTGCGACAACGAAAAAGGTACGTGTTGGTCTCAGACCATCCCGCAGCATTATCAGATTTTCAGTTTATAAAGCATTGCTTTATTATTGACAATTTGCGCCCTAAACACAAATAAGGAATCCTCAGTCCAGATCATTCATTTTTCTTGAACAGTGCTAGCAAAAGTAAACGGTTGAAAGGAAACGAAAATGCGATAGATAAAGGATTCGACGCACTTGTTTAGTACGGCCCGTTATCCACGGCGCACCTTTAAAGCAGCTATAATTCCGCTAGCATGGTTCAGCGCACGTCATATGCAATGTAGTAATATCGTGCACTGGTGGAATCAATAACTTAAAAAACGAAATTGAGCTATTCAAAAGGACGATTTCTATTCGCTTGTTAATTGGCGAATTAAGACCCGCCGCGGTGGCTCAGCGGTTACGGCGCTCGGCTGCAGACCCAAAAGACGCGGGTTCGATCCCGGCCGCGGCGGCTGAATTTCTTGAAGGCGAAATTCTAGAGGCCCGTGTGCTGTGCGATGTCAGTGCACGTTAAAGAACCCCAGGTGGTCGAAATTTCCGGAGCCCTTCACTACGGCGTCTCTCATAGCCTCAGTTGCTTTGCGACGTTAAACCCCAATAAACCAATAAACCAACCAATTGGCGAATTAAATAATTCAGGCTGCTTTAACTCAGCTACGCGGAGAACCATAGGCCATGGAAGTCTTAGCGCTTATCTTGAACGCCGACAAAACCAAATCCGTTTCTTGTTCAGGTAACAAAGCGAAACCAGTGTTCAGTCTATCTGATGGATGAAATTTAGCCGGCGCATAGCTTTAAATGGTTTCTTACGGAGAAAAAGATATATTTGTACTTTTGCCACTCATAAATACTCGAAAGCCATCGCCGTTTCTGTCGGACTTGCCATGATAAACACGACTAGTTGTAGCGCATGTAAACAAGGTTGCGGCCGCCCTCCTTCCCATGCGGTGAATAGCTGCTTTAACGTGCGATACAAGGTAAATGCTCTAACGCGACTCTCGTTCATTCGAAATTGATAGCTGTCCGCGCATTACAACCGTATACCTCATTCTACGCTTAACTTTCCCTGCCATGTTGCTGTTTTTTGATTAATATCTTCTATAGTGGCAGCATATTGCCTCAAGCTCTTTTGCCTCAAGAAACTAACCCACAATAACTGATGAGCACGTTGGTCAGACATGATTTCTTGATAAACAGCGCAACGGCACAAGGCCAGAGGACAAGAAGAGACGATACACAGCGGTGTTTTTACTAACAACAGAAGTTTATTCAGGAAGCCATGCTTAAAGGCTTCAGCGACACTGAAAAAAAGAAAAACACAAAGAACCGTGACAAATATCCTTCCGATTAGGAAGTTTTTGATAACACAAGGCTAACACGTGTGCAAAAATTCATGTTCTTTCTGCAAGATAGCGGCGGAAGGGGTGATTACACACCTCTGACCCAACTTCATGATCTCAGACGCTTGGATAACTTCTCTAGTCAGCAGATCTTTGTGTTTATCAACAATCCTGCTTTTGACATATAAACAATCATGGCAGTGAACTCCGATGTGGCGGGAAGCATTCTTGAGATCGTTTTTGTGCTCACTCAGCCTATCGTTCAAACAACGACCAGTTTGGCCGACATAGGAACCAGCACTGTGTATCGTCCCTTCTCGTCTTCGCGCCTTGTGCCGTTGCGCTGTTTCACAATAAAACTAACGCAGTTACTGCCTTGGAAAAGTATATTGAAAAAACTTCATGCTTTTGTATCAACCTTTGAAATCTAAAAAAACAAATACCATGTATCAATTTTGTATCCTCTTCCTCATTGAAATACAGTGTGCACATTCGAGTCCGACTCGTGCGGGTTTCAACTCCACAACTGGGAGCGGACAAGCGCAAGTAGTGTAGTGCTGCCGCAATCTGATTACACCACCCAGTCACCCTCAGGTAAGACTAGTAGCTGAAAAGCTAGTATGCGTTAGACTGTCAGTTACGAGCCACACAGTGCACTTATTAATTTTTAGAGGCAGCTTAAATTATTTTTTGGCTGAGCATAATTTTGATACAAGTAGTGCAAACACTAAAGCACTTTTGGATTCGACATTTCTATAACTATTTTTCTCGCAGTTTTTGTCTTTTATGACAGAGCTGTGACCATCTGTTGCCTTTGGAAAACATTTTCTGAAAGGTTCAAGAAGGTTTCTTTACCCACGTCATAGTTTGAACCGGTGGTAACCGAAGAAATCAAAAGTTTAATATTTTGATCGCTACCTACGAGGCAGAAACGTGGAGGCTAACGAAAAGTGTTCAGCTTAAGTCAAGGGCAACGCATGGTGCTTTGGAAAGAAAAATGATATACGTACCTTTAATGAACATCCTAGTCGAACTAAAAAAGAAGAAGTGGGTTCAGGCAGAGCATGTGATGGGAAGGCTAGACAACTGCTGGTCTTTAAGATTAACGGAGTGGATTCCAAGAGAAGCCAAGGGTTGCAGGGGGCGGCAGGAAGTTAGGTACCGTATGAGATTAAGAAGTTTGAAGGGATACGGTGGCTGCCGCTAGGAAAGGACAGGCTTATTTGGACAAACATGGGAGACACCTTTGCAATGCAGTGGGCGCAGTCAGGCTGATGATGATGATTATTACAATGATGTTCTTTCTGGAACACCTTGAAAAAACCTCTCTGCTAAGGCTCAGCGGCAGATACCGAATTACCGAACTTGTGCACCCTGGTGCCTAGAATATCGCATGAGGGCTAGTTAGAAGCTTTGCCTTAAAAGGGTGGTGCTCATTCAAAGCCTGCTGCGAAGTGGAGCAGCTACCCTCATAAGGCTTGCAAAATGATTGTTGCAGTGCGCACGCCTTTTTTTTTTGTGCGTAGCAATAAAATGCGCATGCTTAGACAGCATAAAAAATAGTCTAAAAAACCCTTCCGCCATCGATTATAGTTTGAGTCGTAAGTTATACTCTTCTACAAGAGAGCAGTTTTTTAGAAATGGTCTTTCAATTGTTCCTTGTGTGGCAGTTGTTTGCATTGACGCTCTCTTAACAGTGTTCCATTATACTGATACCCACTTCATTGAATACTGAGTGCTGAGTAATCGTCATGTACGCATTATGGAAGCTTCGTATTTTTTGTAGAATGTGTAGCATGCACGCCATATTCCCCGGCAATGGTACAGGTTTCTAACTGTATAGATTGCACCCTAAAAACAAACTTATGCTGCCATGGGGCTTGTAGTGCATTTTTATAGAACAAATTTGCAGTAACGAGTAGCGTACTGCTCACAGTTTAATCACTTTAGATTATCCCTTTTGGGATTTTGCATGTGCTGCTCGTAGTACTATTCAGCAAATGCCTTGTTTGCGTTCAAGCCTCCTGTCACGTAATATCCAATGTCTGGTGCGTTCTCTCATTGTTTCATCCCACACATTTGCAGGTAGCTTTGCTCTCGTGAGGTCACCTAGTGGCCGCATGGTAAGCCCACAGGGCTGGTACGACGCGTCTCGCCACAAGTGTCTGCGCTTCTGGTACTTCATCTCGGGAAGCACAATCGAAGCACTGAACGTCACTCTGGCCTCAGATGAGGGTCCGGAAGAGTCTCTCTGGGGCGTAACTACAACTGAGGCCCCGATGAGGCGCTGGTTCTCGACAGCTGTCAGTTTGCTCAACTCTAAAGGAATAGTTACGGTGAGTGCTCACTACATTGGGGCGGATATTTTGGAAGCTTTCTTCCCGTGCCTAACTGGCCGCTCTTTCAAGTTCATTCAACAGAAAAGTGTTTTGTGATGAGATGTTCTGTGGCTGCGAGTGGAATGCTTTCGCTGTAAGCAACCAATATCTTTCTCCTGGGGTCATATTCCACGTGGTTTTGCACACACGACCAAGAACAACCACTGTACCTCAATCTTTGCAACGGAAGTCTCCATTCTTTGCTCATGTCCAGTTTTAATAGTGATGGCTATGTCAAGAGAAATTACGAGCAAATTCCCGAATTTTGTGGGTAAATAACAAGATTGCAACACAAAATCAGCATCCTACAGCTAATGATAAGGTGCTTCCCTCCTGACAATGAACTTTTACCTCGTAATGAAACAGCGTCACGTGCCCTCTGTCTGACTGATGAAATACGCATTTTTTCCAGCCACTCTTCGCCTGAACCATCGGCGGCCGAGATTACGCAGTTCTTCTTATAAGTTTGCATGAAGCTTGATAGTATTCGTGCAGTGCAGCATTTTAGAGGAAAACAAAAAGAGGTGGTCATTTTAGCACAAAACCTTCACCACTGCGGTTCTCAATTTTATCACCCCGTCAGACGGGAATCGTTAATGAGCTATTGTAGGCGAAGCTACGCTAGAGCTATAGTTTAATGTAACTGTAAGTCTTTTACCGCGGAACATCAACTACTTCCTGGAAATTTCACTACTGTAGAGCAATGCAGACCTTAGAATGCATGCGCTCCCCTCATGCAGTTCACGTGCTTGGCATCGCAGATATATGTCCTTAGCACTCGTAGCTTTCCGCCGGAAGCCAGGGACGTTGTAACTTGGATGCAGTTCAAACCTTGAAAGTGATTCACGTATTTTGTCGCAGATGGTATTCGAAGGAACAACATCTGGTGACCCGGGCACTGCAGTCGCTGTGGATGACATCAGTTTAAGCGAGCAGACCTGTCCCTCCCCAGGCAGCTGTACATTCGAAGAAGACATGTGCAACTGGTACAACAACAGAGACCTCTCCTATGCTCAGTGGTATCGGCACAGGGGCAACACCGTGTCTAGTACTACCGGCGTCGAAAAGGATCACACGCTTGGAACCAAAGACGGTAAAACAGGCTGCCTTATTTTTATTCATTAGGCATATGCTACTCTCGAATGTCGGAAAGTGCGCCAGTTGTTGTTTTTATTTAACGCACACATGCTAACGCTCTATCACGATTACATGCCAACATATCAGTGACATGTGGCAATTAGAAAATGTTTTGAAGTAGCCGCTTGAAGCCTTTAAACTTTTTCGAAGTGTGCAAATATTTTAGTACTGTGAAATCATCAACTAATACTTGCTGTCTAAGATGTAAATACTACTGACAATGCACGTGGTCTAGTCTTTGGCGTGTTTAAGATGTGATATAAAATTGTGGTAAGTATGGCTTCAAGCAATACGATTGTAATTTACAGAAATTTATGTAAATGATAGTGAGGGGAGATTAGAGTGTGTTCATAAATTACAGATGATTTTAATGACGCTCGAAAATACCATGCTGCATCGAAACTCTGGAAAAAAAATCTCTTTCGTGCAGTTTTAAAGCGTTGCAGGAGTGGCAGAAAAGGCTGCCATTTTCAAGATAGTGGCGAAAAGTTACTGTCCGAAGTGGTAGGACGGAATAAATTTTGAGTAATTATTGTTTAACGTCGGCAGTGAAAAATGATTCTCAGCAGGAAACCTGGTGTGGTTAAGAGGACGAAAAAATTGGGATGAATTAGTTGGCACGAAAGGCAATGAACTTTAAATATTTGACTATTGTAATAATGATGAACTAATATTCCCGGCAAAAGAGATAAATATGAGAGGAAATGCAGGTGGCCTAATCATTGACATGTTTCACATGTGATATACAACGAGGGTAAGTATGGCTTCAAGCAGCGGAACCGAATAATGAGCTCTCCAATGCCTAATGCACACGCCAATTTGAGGTGAGCGTTCTCGGAGAATTACTTCTGTTGGTTTCAGCGTGATTCAGGCAGAAATCAGCATACACAGAATGGTAATATAGTAAAACTAAAAAAAATAAAGACCCTCCTGTAAAGTTCACGATCCTATATTTCGAGTTTTCAGCAAACATCTCGCATCATAAATCCAGCCATTCCATGTGAAAAAAGTGGAATCACGGGTCATATCTAGCGTTCTCTTATATGCCTTCAATAACTATCTTCTCGGCCAAAAGACAATGCGCATGTATATCTGGCACATCCGAAACTAGAACCATCAAGCAAAGAGCAGCACTGGGCTGTAGCTTCGTCCCCTTGTTTGTTCTACTTGGTATTAACGACCTTACAGTTCATGCTAATCGAGCCTATTGTGTTATAAACAGGGATGACACCGATGTATCGGTCTCTGGGATGTCATTTGACAGCGTAATTTTCAAATATATATTGCTCTGCAAAAAAGTGTCATAGCAGTATCAGGAGAACCTGTTGCTGATTAACCAGTTTTTTGGATTGTCATAATTGTCATATATCAAAAGAACCGTTTGTTAGGTGTCTAGTTTGCTGTGTGTGTTGACTATAGCCCTGCGCTGATAAACAAAACTTGGAG